>NC_067283.1:125758567-125921067 GCF_020740795.1 Apus apus
CAGTGTATTACATGTAGTTTTGTCCAGTTTAGTTTTAAGTGGCTCAAGCAGTGGATCTCCTGAAACCACCTTTGGAACAGTGCTTTACACAGCATTGAATCTTACTGTTGGAAAATTGTTCTGCGCTCTTCAGCTTACATGTTCCTTCTTATTTAAGGTAAGAGTTCTGCAAGTAGAGAATAAACTGTTTGGAGAGGAGAAGCTGATATTTGTCAAGATAAGTCAACTTTTTTTTAGTAGAATCTCCTCCATGAAAGCCCAGATGCCCTTGAAAATTAAAGGCTAGAAATTACACACCTTATTCTGGATGCCATCCATTCCCAGACTTCAAAAATTAGTATGTCTAACAGGTAAATATATATAGGTCTATAGGTAAATATAAAGCAAAATATAATTGAAGCAAATAAATTATTTAAATCAATAATAAGACCTCCCCACACATAAAACTGAAAAAAAATCCAACAAAAAAACCAATTCAGCATCTGAACAGGATAGACACAACTGTAACTCTGCAAACACCTTATAAGCAGAAAAGGTCTTAGGATGGTGTTTCAAAAACAAGCAGAGACAAAATGAATGGGATTTTGCAAGAAAGTCAGTTCAACACTGTAGGAACCATTAAAGTAAAAATTAGATTGCCTGCTGGCTTGCGGTCTGATGGGGAAAGTCCCTCAATAGCAGATGATTTGTAAGCACACATTCTTATTTCAAACAGTGGGTTGCCTGTTCCCTGCTGTTTGAAGTGAGTTTAATATTCACAGACGCATCTAGAAGCTATTTCCTCTGACCAAAGTGGTGGGATTTGTTTAGTGCTCCTGCACCATGTGATGGGACTGCTTTGTGCTGTGGACCCTGCTTTCAAACATATTATCAGTACTTGAGCATCAGCAGGCCAGGTTAGTGTTTCAATTGAACATCTTCCCAAAGAAAATTAGAGAACTGAGGGTGGGGGGTTGGGCTTGGATTGTAGCCTTCTGGGACTCTTTTTTCAAAACCTTATAGATTCTTGGATGCAACTAGGGTTTGCAGGAACTCTGTGGCTTACATAGTTTTCTTACGAAGACAGACATAGCCTTACTGCCTATGGTCATTTTAGAGATCTCATGTCACATTTATGAAAGCAAAGGTCTTAACGCTGATGTCCTGGCCCAAAATCAGTGTGGGTAAAAGTATTCTGTCCTCTCAAATTCCCCACTTGTTTCCAAAAAGAAAAGGTGTTCTTAATTTCCTGTCCAAAAACATGTAGTGCAGCTTTGCTGTAGAGCATTAAACAGCTGCTCTGTCATTCCCTTACCCTCCCCCCATATATAATATGCATTGCAGTGAGTCAGTTTATGCCAGTTTAGAACCTGCTAGGGTGAAAAATGCCATGTACATGTGAAATTAATTTTCTACATAATCTTCTTTTGTTGTTTTGTTTGTTTGTTTTTGTTTGTTGCTTGGGGTTATTTGTGGGGGTTTTTGTGGTTTTGTTTTTGGTTTGGGTTTTTTTTTTTGCCAGAAAATAGATCTTCTTTTAATTCTTTCATACACTTTAATTGCTATAATTGCTATTTTATTTCTTGCACATATTTATCAAGTAGTCATCCACACTGTCTGGTGTGACAACCTTGTTAATATTGCATAAAAATCACCTGATCAAATTGCTTAAGATTTTTATTGGAGTAACACGAACGAGACAGCAATCATTCTAGTACAGATTGTGTGAAAATGGTGTGTTGATATACCCTGTTTAAAAGATATTTTGTTGACATTGAACAATTTATTTAAACAATCATTTAATATGGAGGAGCAAATTTAGTGATGAGGCGTTAAAACTCACTGTTTTAAAGTGTTGCTTCCAGCTCAAAATAATGGAACTCCTTAGTGTGCTTAGTTTGAAGACACATTAGAAAGTTGAACATAAGTAATTAAGTGTTGAAGGAAGTCCACCTGAAAATTATTTTAAATAATCCCTGATTCTGTCATCTATTGGTAGATTTCCCTTTTAAATATAATTTGAAAATGTTTTATAAAAGAAATATTTATTTATATTTTAATCTGTTCATTGATTTTTTAACTTTTCCTTTCCTGCTTCCCTTCCCTTCCCTTCTGCTGCAAGAGACCACATTCTCTAGGATACATGGATTGCTTGTGTTGTTCTAGTTGGACTGGTCTTTTGCACCTCTCTAAATTTCAGGCACAGTAACTGAAGAAATGATAGTGTATGTCTGTGTGAAACTCACCACTCCCTATGACCATTGCTCCCTTAAAAGAGAGGGGAGAAAACAGATTAGCTGGGATTTGTAGACTGGGAATCCCTAGTCTGGAACTCATAGACAATTATGACCAGAGAGGTTTACTTTCTACATTACACAGGCCATAAAACTTCTTCTAGTCTTCCATACAATGCAGAAAAGAAATGCTTACCTGTAGCCAAAATGAACATTATTGAGCTCAGTAACACATGCATTCCTTTCTGCTAGTGCACAGAGTCTGCATTTCTGCATGCGCCTTGTCTCTTACAGGCCATTCATGGCAGAGTAATTTGATTCTGGTCTGTCACACAAGGTTGAGAAGCAACCTGAATATACAAATGCAGTCTTCATTATTGATAAGACTTGGAGAAGCATTAGATAATGTGTTAACTTAATGTATTTATTGGAGGTGCCTTCAGATGGATGATGACTGCAGATGGATGGAGGACTGCAGAGCACTCAGCAAATCAACACAAATTTCTGTGTTTACTTTTGCGCGTGCATGAAAGTCACAATGAGTCAGCTGCAACATAAACTGTTGACACAGCAGCTCTTCAACACAGTTTGCTATTCAGAAAGTGTAATATTTGAAGGCATTCAAGAAAATTTAAAATAGTTTCTTTATGCAATCTGTGCAGCCTATGTGTACTTAAAAAACAAAAACCAAAACAATTTCAGACTAAGAACTTTGATGACACAACTTTTTTCACTCTATGTATAAAAACCCCAGGATACTTTTTCATACAAGCTATCCCAAACCTACCCCTTCCAAGCAAATAAAATGATGCTCCTAACCCTGAACTGCATCCCCCAAAGGCTCGGCCTTCTAATGAAATCAATTAAAGCAAAGTCAGGCCCCAATGACAGTCAAGGGTAATAATATTCACCAGATAGGTACTATGTTCCTAACAGTCATAATGTAATTGCCATAGCTGGGACAATTAAAGATGATTGATTCTGCATGATAGATTGAGTCATGAATCATAGTAAATGGTACAAAATCTTACTGAAGAAAGTAAACATTAAAAGCCTTGTGGTACTTAGTGATGTATCACAAAATACCTCAAACTTGAGATAAGGTGATCCAATGCTTTGGATGTGATGGTAGAGCAAGATAGCTTCCTCAGTGACTGTACTCAGGAGAAAAGGGTTTGCAGCATATGGATCTGGGCAATAGAAGAACCACTGGTTTTCTAGAGCTAACATTAAAACTGGGTACGATGAGGCATAACTGGGACCTTGTTGAACACAGCCTCCATACCATGTCATATCTGTGCCAGATGTGTTATGCTACAGTTTTCAGCCAGGAAAAAAAAAAAAAAAAAAAAAAAAAAAAAGCTCTAGGCCAGATTCTCTGGAGAAGCTCTGAGCTTTTTTCTGGTCTTGACCTTCACAGCCTTTTCAGGCCTTCTGCAAGATGTTTTACACTGCAAGCTCAGACATTATGTATTTTTCCTGGAATGGCTCCCATTTCACTTATCATTTTTAATGTTGTTGTCCCAGTTACTAAGTAACACAAAGTTGTGATACACATCCTTCCCTTTAAATGCTATTCCTCTGTTACACTTGATATTTTATAGCACCCAGTCAATTCATTTAGGTACATAGAAGGATCAGAGAAACAACATCTGTTATTGGCTGAAATACTGAAGTGCTTTAATTTCAACAAGCTGTAGCTCCATTCAGTGTAGTGTGCTTATTTGTAAGTCAGTGTTCCAGTCAGACTTCTGTGCTAAATAAGAGTATTATTAAAGCAAAAGAGTCTATTTTGGAGATATTAAACCTATCATGAACTAAATAAATTCCACAGAGGGTGAGAACTTTTCAGAACTGATGTGGCCAGATCCTGTTTCAGCTGATGGAAATATGAGCAGCTTCTTGACGTTTAAAGCAGTGAAATATTTTGTCCCTTGATTCAGAGTTATAGATACCCGCATTTGTAATACTTATATTAGTCTTGCATAGCTCAGCTTTGAGTCACCAGTCAACTCATTATCATTACGCATTTATTGTTGAAGTGTTGCTTGCTCTGCACTCTACAAGAACGACTCCCTCAAGAGAAAATTTAATTCCCACAGAGGTATCTTTGGAGGCATTTATAAACTTGGAGTAACTCCTGCATACTTGTCCTTTTATCTCTTTTCTCAAGTGGCACAGAAGTAGCAATGGGAATATCTAATATGCTAAGAAGTGTGCTGTCAGATCCTCACATTATCACCCTCTTCCACCATTCTGTCTTTGTTAAGGGAGGGTAGTTAGATCTTCTCATGGCTGGTAATTAAAGCCAGATCTCATACACCTAAACACTTTGGGAAAGAAGATTAATGATGAGCTCTCTGTTTCTGTGTCTCGTAAGGGTGGGGAAATCATAACGAGGAGGAGGAATGTGGAGTAAAGAAATGTGTTCTGCACGGTAATTGGAGAAAATGGCAAACACACAACTTCTAGGGAGTGAGGAAATTAGTTGAATGGCTTTCCAAATCATAATCTTCCTCTTTTTTGGGTGAAGTTTGCTTGCAGTACATTTCCCATGCCTTCGTCTTGAGTGCACTGTGAAGGATTGTGATCGTTTTCTTCCCACTGTGAAGTGTGAATAGAAGAGTGTAAGCAGCAGCCACCTGGTATGACAGAGCATGGCTCAGCTGTGACTGATGAGCTGTGACTGAGCCTGTGTCCCAGGTATGTTAAGGGCAAGGGCCACTGACCAGTGATGTATTCTGTCTATTTATTGTTTTATTTTAGAATCTCAAAGATTGATTGGAAAATCTGTCTTCCAAGACACAAACTGATATAGAGCTTTTGTTCTTGACTTTTTTTTAAGTGCATAGGCTTTGCTAAAAAATAATTAAAAATAATAGCTTTTGAGATTGCATTCCCTAACCCAAAAAAACTTAGTGCTAAACACAGGAAGGTTTTGAATCAAACTATTTGAGACAACATGTAAAAAAGTCTGATTTAGTTTTCCAAGTAAAAGCTTTCTTATATCCAGTGGGGTTATATCTAATTTATAGTTTTGTAGCTGACCTTGAACTCTAACCCAAAGTGCATTTATCTACATCCCATGTCCACGAACAGACCATAAGTGCTTGAACACAGGATCTCTGTTCCCTGTTGCTGTTATTATATATGTTTTGTATTACTGTAACACCAAAGGGACCCCAATCTAATTAGGATCCCTTTTTACTTTGGAAGAAACATAAATCTATTTTCCAAGAAAGACTTCACTCTAACTTAGGGAGACGGGTGAATTATATTTTGGAGGAAGGAAACAAAGGTCAGGTAAAGAAGAAATACAGGAAAAACCAAACCTCTTTTCAAGCAAAGGGATCTCAGGAATGCACAGGAAAGTATTGGTCAGTTCTACACCTTCATTAGAATCCCTGTTATAAATAGGTTTAGAACTGAGCTAAAAGGAAAAATCAGTGTTTCAGACAATAAAGCAGGGAAGAAAGCAAGACATACAACACTAGTAAGTTAATGCGCCTGCTTAAAACAACAAGCTGAATAGTTTGTTGGTGCTAACTCATGGAGGACTTGCGTAGTCTTTGGAAAAAATAAAATAAATTTGAGTTTTGTCTCTCATTTAAACAACTAAAAGAAGCAGTCCTAGGATAGTTTCACTTCTGCTGCAGGCCACACCTATTTCTGTATGAACTACCCCTAAGTATTATTCACCAATGACAGTTAATTTTAAAATAATATGGAAGTTGTCCCATCAGATTCTTTAGTTACATAGGAACTTCTTCCATGTCCACAAACACAAATTAAAAGAAAAAATTACAGAACTGGATCCAGCCACAGGAATCTGTTCCCCTGCCTGACATTAGTCAGTTTTGTACAAGAATTTTTACCAGGTGTGGAAATACGTGTTACCACTGAGATTCTGTAAAACTCCTGATTCAATTAAGCTTTAAGTGTCTGGATTCCAAGTATTTAACTTAGGTTTATTGGCTCACTGCTTTTTAAGGAGAATTAGGTGGATAAGGCTTTGCCTAGTAGGCCATCTATGTTGACTTTCCAGTAATATTTTTCCCTTAATTTCTCACTATTTTTTTGAGGATCACAGAAAGACCAAATTAAAACTAATAAACTAGAGATTACCTTTTTGAAAAATGTCTCCAGTAGGTTATAACAGTATCTGTCCTTCATCTTGTTACTTATTTGGCTTATATTCTGCAAAGTGGGCTGTAAGTTTTAGGTAACAACTTGCATGCCTCAGATGTTGGAATGATAGAAGATAAAAGACATTCACAAAGAGCATCTATACACAGTTTAATGCCTGAGTACACACATACATATAAACTTTGGAGTCAAATGTTGGTTTTGGATCTTCTGCTGATAAAAAAAAAACAAACCAAACAAAACCAAACAACCAAGCAAAAACCAACAACAAACAAACAAGCAAACCACCACAAAAAAACCCCCACAACAACAAAAACCGGGGAGGGGGCTTGTATACACTCTCAAAATGCTAGAAGGTACAAGAAAAGGAAATGGGTGCATTCTGGTACATTTAAAATAGCTAACATGCAAATTAAACCCTGGCTGAATTTGAAGCAAGCTTCAGATGCCAAGGCTGTCTGAAAGATCCCTGTAAACATACCAGAAGTGTGAAAAAGCTTATTGAAAACTGATACAGTTGCCACAACCAAGTAATTCAATATTAACCAAATGCAGACAGGCTTAGATTTCTCTCAACTGACAGAGGTGGCTTTTTAGTTCGCCTTCCTACAACTTCACATGTTCTTATCTGTTGAGATGGCTTTTGCAGTTTCCAGAAGATTAGGCTGGAATTACTGAGAAATATCTAAAATTTAGAATTACAATTCATGGGTTTATATAAGTCTAATTAGCATTTTTGCTGTTTGAAACAGGAAAAAGTTACAGTCACTCCCAGGGAGTGGAAGAAAGACCAAATGTTTTCTGAAGGAATTGTTCATATATGTGTGGGACAGAAAGGATCATCAGAACAGACCTTATGCCCAAGAAATGCTGTGGGAAAAGTTCAAAGGCTCATTTGGACCTGTGCATCTCATGAGAAAGAATTGAGACTGTAAAGACAAATGTAGCACCTGTCAAGAGAAAAAATGCAAGTACAAATTTTCAGTGGCAGAGACTTGAGCCAGGAATTAATAATTTCTGCAGTGTAGGCTTGAGCATATGTGATTGTTCATTAACAGTAAATAATTATCATAAATGTGCTAGCCATCTTGACTGAACTAAAAGGTAAGTAAATATTTGTTTAAAACCTATTTAACACAATAATTTTACTTAAAATAGGTTTGTCCAGATTTCTGTCCACACTCCTTGTGATTTCTCAGTTTTTCTCCTGATTTTCCAGTAACTGAATGCTCAAAAATACAGAGCATTTTGATACTTATAGTTTCTGGCTTCTGTGAATTGCTGTTGCAGAAAGAACGAAGAATTTCGAACACTAGCGATGGGAAAGAAGACAAGTGTTAATACTCAGTCCTGGTCAGTCTGACCACAAAACAAGCAGGAATGTACCTTTTTTTCTAGGGGATGTAACTCAGATTCCATCCATGGACAGAAGTAAGAGAAAGCTTAGGAGGGGAAAAAAAAAAAAAAAAGAAAAAAAAAAAGAAAAAAAAGGCGGAATAAATGTTTACAGGAATAAAATCTTCAAACTCCTTTTTTGAGTCTGACACAGGTCATCAATACATTTGCCTGACCTAAGACCAAATTCAAAATTAATGTGTTAGCATTTAGCTCTGAACTTTTTGCAAGTGTGTAACTGAGCATTTTACAAGATAGGACCAACATTCTTCATGTTAAATAAACACAATGAACAGATGCAAATTATTATAGACCCAGGGAACTACAGGCTGGTCAGTCTCACATCTGTGCCTGGCAAGGTCATGGAGCAGATCCTCCTGGAAAGTCTGCTAATGCACGTGGAAAATAAAGAGGTGATTGTTGACAGCTAGCATGGCTTCACTAAGGGCAAGTCATGCCTGACCAACCTGGTGGCCTTCTACAACAAGGCTACAGAGATGGTGGATGGTGGCAGAGCAACTGACATAATCTACCTGGATTTGTGCAAGGCATTTGACACTGTCGCACATGACATCCTGGTCTCCAAACTGACAAGGCATGGATTTGACAGATGGACCCACTCGGTGAATAAGAGATTGGCTGGATGGCAACACCCAGAGAGTCGTGGTCAACAGCTGAATGTCCAAACGGAGGCAGGTGATGAGCGGTGTCCCTCAGGGGTCAATATTGGGTCCAGTGCTGTTTAACATCTTTGTTGGAGACATAGACAGTGAGACAGAATGTATCCTAAGTGAGTTTGCTGATGATACCAAGCTGTGTGGTGTGGTTGACACCCTAGAGGGCAGGGATGCCATCCAGAGGGACTTTGACAGGCTGGAGAGGTGGGCCAGTGCCAACCTCATGAAGTTCAACAAGGCCAAGAGCAAGGTCCTGAACCTGGGTCAGCACAACCCCAGGCACAAATACAGGCTGGGGAAAGAATGGCTGGAGAGCAGTCCTGAGGAGAAGGACTTGGGGGTGGTAGTAGATGAGAAGCTTGATCTGAGCCACCAGTGTGCGCTGGAGCACAGACAGCCAACTGCATCAAAAGGTGTGGCCAGCAGGGCCAGGAAGGTGATTCTGCCCACCTACTCTGCTCTGGTGAGACTCCACCTGGAATACTGTGTACTGCTCTGGAGCCCTCAGCACAGGAAAGATATAGATAGACATGTTGGAGGGGGCCCAGAGAAGGGCCACCAAGACGATCAAAGGCCTGGAGCACCTCTGCTATGAAGACAGGCTGAGAGAGTCGGGGCTGTTCAGCCTAGAGAAGAGAAGGCTCTGGGGAGACCTTATAGCAGCCTTCCAGTACTTGAAAGGGGCCTACAGGAAAGCTGTGGAGGGGCTTTTCATCAGAGAAGATAGTGATAGGACAAGGAGAGAGGGGAGATTTAGGTTAGATTTTAGGAAGAAATTCTTCACTATAAGAGTGGTGAGGAACTGGAATGGATTGCCCAGGGAAGTTGTTGGTGCCCCATCGCTGGAGGTTTTTAAGGCCAGGTTGGATGAGGTTTTGTGCAACCTGGTCTAGTGGTAGGGTTCCCTGCTCATGGCAGGGGGGTTGGAACTTGATTATCTTTAAGGTCCCTTCCAACCTTAATGATTCCATGATTCTATATCCTAAAAGTCTAAGGTTTATTCACGCTTTTTAAATGTTAGGAATATAAAGTGGATTTTGGAGCTTTTAATCATCTTTGTTACGATCTTGTCTCTTCAAGGGATTTCCAAAACAAAGCAAGCCACAGCCTGATTGATCATTTTTAATGGGATTCCATTGGCTACACATGCCCTCAAGACGAAGTCTGTTGTATTTCCTGTTACAAAAGTAATCCTGGTTAGGTTCACCAGGTGAATATAGAAAAAAAAACCCAAGACAGTGAAAACTATAAGAAAATCATAATTCCCATTTTCAGGCTTACTGTACACAGTTTCCCACCTCCAGCCATGTGGGAATTATACTTTCACAAAAATAAGTAAACAAACACACTTGTTCTTCTTTTCTCAAGAGACATGAAAAAACTAGAAGAGTCAGAAATGCTGGACAATCCTAAGTAAGAGAACTCTGAGAAAAACAAAAACAAACTCAAAAAACTCTACTTACTACCTGAATCAACTTCATGTAAAAAAAAAAATCATTTGTTGTTTACTGTTATACTCTGTCTTTAAAATTGCAATAATAAGGAACAAATTTACAGTCCTTTAAACAGTGTGGACAGGCTTTTCTAAGCTGCAGTGCCTAGTCTACTGATAAAACAAATTAGCATCACAGTAAGAATTGGACAAGATAATGCTATGACAGTAATAATATAAGGAATAATAAGAACCCAGGTGTACATAATTAAGATTGTAATTCAAGCAAAGGGTTCTGGTGACATCATTTATCAATGTCACTACAAACTCTCAATGGAATTACAGCTTTGTATGTAGAATTCAGATATATGTGATTTGTTAGAACACATGAGGAATGTTTCTATTAAAAGTAGACTGTAGACAGTGTGTTAACTTCAAGTAGTGGTGGTGACAGGATTAGATATAAAGTGAAGAGTTTTTCATATTCTAGCAAAGGAAGAAAGATCAAACATACAGAGTATTTCTAAGATATCTGGAAATTAATTTTATTTAGAATACTGACTAGGAATTTTTTTCCTCTCCCCAAAACCAGCAGAATGCAATAAAAAACTGTTCACTGTAAAAGTGAACAAAGGAACACTGAAAACTACTGATTTGTCCATTTCATTGTATATCAAAAATTCACATTAAAAGAAAAAGATTTCCATTAAAAGGATAGTATAAAATATTTACAATTAAACACCCAGTAAGGCTAATATTAAATTATTAATTACAAATTAACTCATTTTTAGGATGAAAAAAGCATGAGCATCGATGCTTTAAATACATGTGCTAAAAGAAGACGATAAACATTACTCTTTGTGAATGTCTGATTTTGTTTATTCTTATAAGCTTAATCCTTTTATAGAGATAAATATGAAATGGATGTCCCATAGTCTGTGTGAATTTTAAAGGCTTTAGTAAAACTTAAAAGATGAAATAATGTAAAACCATATTATTAAATGAGACTTCTGAATATAATTTCAGTGCCTAAGTACTTGTTATTCAATCACTTTGTGGACTTTTCAGCCTCACTCAGGTGTCTACAGTCCTTATACATAACACATAAAATAATACAACCATCAATCAGAAAAAGGAGGGGCGACAAAGGGAGCTCATTAGGCTGTAGCTTCAATCGTGCATTCCCTTAAACGTAAATAGTATCTTATTCAGAAAACAACCTCCAGTAAATAGCCATACCATTCAGCATTGCAGTCCAGAATGATGTGAGGCTTGACCATTGACTGATTAGAGAAAAAGATCCTGATCAGTGCAGTAAGAAAAAGGCTTCCTTTGACTTGATAAACTTAGCCCTATATCTCACCTAAATAAAGTGTCAACAACTATAGCTATAAAAATTCACAAAACTATTCAGTGCACTGGATAGGTTTCTTTTTTTGGTCACTTTCTGAAGTACTCTAATTGAAGCCCATAAATAGCATATCGTATCAAGTGTCCAGCAAAACTTGTGATACTCTTTAAAATAATCTGTGAAATACTGTGTTTATGGATGCTATATGGACACTGATAATACCAGCAGTTTTTCAAATTTGGCATTTCTAGACTGCAGTGCTACCTCAGAAGATAATGTATTCTCTGAAACTTTCAGGAAATGCTTAGTGATGTTACAAAGTTGTGGGCTTTCTAGTTCTCTGTTGTTGAAGTTAATAACTTCTGTGAAAATTGAAATGCATGAAGTTTTGGGAGCCTGTGGAATTACAGCACTTCCTGTCCGAGTTCACAAGTCTTGAAAGTTCAGATTTTTATATGGTGCTTGGAGAGAACAGCTTGAACAGTAGCAGTTTTGACCTTGAGTAACTTAATTTGGAAAGGAAATTTGGACAAAATAGCTCAATGTGGGAGTTCTCATCAAGGATTAATGCATAGGATCAATATGAACTTTTTATAGCAGACTATTTTTGAAAAAGGACAACAAAAGGTTAGAATATTTTAAAACTTGAGAAAGCAAATTAGTATGACTTAAAGTGAGTAGTACAGGAATGAAAATGTAAAAAGCACAGACCTTGATTTCATGCCAGCATTTAGTAATGCAACTAAAATACAGAGAAAACTGACTTTAAAATGATATTTTTCTATGTCTTTGCCACCATAGCTGAGCTAACAAACATTTGACCACTCGCTATCTCTTTATGGTGATACTGAATGAAAAACACTTATGAAGGTAATTGACTGGTGTTATTGTCACATTTTTTTTATTTCTATGAGGTCAGAATTGCAGATCAACATACCTCTTTATTTGAAAGTTTAAAGCTTTAATTACCTCCTAAACAAGAGTTACATTAAGCAGATAAACATGGCTCTTTTTTTAAGGTGCTATACACACAAGTCCCACTCTTGAAGAATAATTACTCCTGGAACAGGGAATCAGGCCCTTTGATACCCTTGTCACTAGCAACAGATATTTATGCAGGTCCTTATACTACCTTAGTTAAGGTATAAAGTAACACCTTTCTTAAGGTGCTTCTTCTTTGTTCTCTTTTTCTTCAGCCATTTTTGTCTTCTGCAGTTCCTGCTGCTTCTATTTACAAGATGCCTGTTCTTGTACCCAAATATCTGGTACTTATGCACTCTAGTCTATTTCTTGTTTTCCCTCCCTGGAAGATGACTGTACCTTTGAAGACAAAAGAAAATGCCTCAGGTAATGAAGAAAGCCCATGATCCTCTTTCTCCAAACCTCTCTATTCTGGTTCGAAAGTTGGCTGAGGTATAGTGACATTTTCAATAACAACCTGTTGATATTCTGTTTCCAAATGTGAGCTCTGCTTTCAACAGCGGAACAATAAAGATGTAGTGCTAAATAATGAAGAACAGCATTTTTTATTTTACAAAACAAGCCTCTCAGCTTCAGTGGTGTTATTCATGAATAACACCTTGTGCATATGCATTATGAGAGAGTGCTTAATTGAATGATTGCATAATATGTTGTTCCACAGAACAAAATATGAAATATTCATTAGGCCAGAGAGAGAGTTAGAATGCCTGGTGGTTAAATCACTCACCAGGGAAATCCAGCTCCTACTCCTTGATCCAAGTGAATATGTAAGTAGTTTGTACAAAAAGGCTTTCAGAAAAACTAGAAATTTTACTCCCAAGTATACTATACCCTCATGGCTAGTGTACTGTCCCAACAAGCAGGAGAATGCTCTGAGTGGGCCATAGAGAGACACAGTTAAATGTAGATCACCCACACCCTTTCATATAGTTAAAGAAGTCAGATGCTTTAACCTCTAGGCAGCTGGGTTTAATGGAACCAAAAACTCCCTACAGATTTTATTTTTCAGGAAATGATTGACTTGGTATAGGTGCCTCATTCATGAAAGGGTTTCCAGATGTGACTCCAGAATAAAAGGAAGCACTTTATTGCAGTCTGAATTCATACTCAGGTCCCCGTGAGGGAGATGGTGTAGGCAACATACATACATCCCTAGCTGAAAGTGAAGGGCTCTCCACTCACTTTTACCTGCTTTGAGTCAGCTGCTAAGAACCCATTTGACCTCATGTGTTGCATTTGGAAACTAGGGATGGTGGTAGGATCTAAAAAATGTTACAATATTCTGTATTTCAACGCCTAAAGGGTGTTGAAGATTTAGCCTTTGACAATCTGTGAGGTGAAAGGATCTCCAGGAAACATGTTTATGTAAAATAACACTAAAAATCATACCCTCAGAGAAATTAAATTGACCTCATAATATTTGCCTCTGTTGGAATTGTAAGAAACTTACTGAAACAATAGTGGAACAGAAGCTTGAAACAGATAAAATTAGGAAGAAAAGGATGCTTTTAAACAAAATTAATTAAAAATAATTTCCATCTCAGAGAACAGTCAGCACTGTCAAAAGATACATATGTATTTTATGAGTTTCTGGTAAATAATAAAAAAAAGTAATTTGATTTTGTGCAGAGTATCATAAAGGCATTCTCCTGGCATATTTATTTTTGCATTTATTCAGGAAAAAAAAAAAGAGTGAGATTGGGAAAATAAGACACTCAAGGGAGACAGAATCAGTCAGAATAAATAAATATGCCCAAAAAACCAACAGAAGTGAATGTGGCACCAAGTATCATTGATAGACTAAGGATGCATTAATTCAGTATTGTAAATTATTCTTGCTTAAGGCAGCTGTACTTGGTATACCCTCTTAATTATTGCTCTTCTCATCAGTCTGCAACTCAAAGCACATTCTCTCAGTGACAATTAGGGAATGATATGATTATATGAAGCTCTAGAAACGAGAAAAGTTCTGAACCAAAACAGTAGAGATTTTTTTATTATTTTTTTTTAACATTGCATTGTTGCAACTGCCTTGTGAACTGACCATCTGAAGAATCCATTCCACATCTTCAGAGGCTAGAGAAACAGTCTGAGCCAACTGGGACTCTGACATTTATGTATCCTATCTTTTTAACCCACCTCCTATTTAGCAACTCAGCCTCTTGTCAAGCATGGAGAAGACATAAGAAGGTGTTGTAGGTGACTGGTGGAGTAGACAGTTCAGCTTCTTGACTCCTGTTTATCCAGTTAGTGGTTCCCCTTGAAGAAATTCAAAATATACATATACATACACATATACATGTTTCTATATTTCTACAGAAGATCTTGCTATTATTACCTGACTGGTGGTAGAAGAAAAAGCTGCTGTAAGAAGGTAGAAAGCAGAAACACTTGACATGTGTTTACCTGCTTTTGTTTGTCTGAAGGATTAGAGGTGTGCTACCATCTGTCAGTCATACCAGAAGGACTTTGAGAGCCTATGAAGTGATGTCTCCTCTCATTTCCCAGAGCCTAGGAGTCTAACCCACTTTTTTTTTTTTTTTTTTTTTTTTTTCTGCTCTGTGCTTCATATATCGATGAGCTAGAACTTTAAGTAGATTTCCATCCAATTTCACGTTAGTGAAAAGTGCACTTTGTATGGTAGATCAAACCAAATGATACTCAGCCTGGGAAAGTGCAGAATAGTATGAATATGGATCGATATAGTGAACTGGCTAAAGTTTAAGGTCATATGAAAGTAACGACTATAGTGAACTTTAGTGCAAGAGTTCAGGAAAGGAAAAAAGTTTGCTGCCTTTGTATTCTTTTGGCCAGTAAGTCTGAGATACTGCCAAAAATGAAAATAGTGAATTGTTGCTTCTATTTGGTGCCACATTTAGGTAGTTCATCTACAGACTAGATTAAATGCTCACTAAAGCTGTTAGTATTGTGAAAATCATTAAGACTGCTGCAATATTAAAGAAGATTAACTACAGATCTGGTACCTTTAATATTCTAGGAAGTCACTTGGAAATTGATACATTCCCGTCAGCTGTGTTTTCAGTAATGACCAGACCCAATTTTTTCTCAAAGGCAAAACAAGAAATGGGGAATTAGTGTTGGAGCGGTCCTGATGTTATAATTTTTCTTATCTTTCACTTTAATTGGAAGAATAGAACTACAGTCAGCCATTACAGCCTTATAAGATAGATTAATATATTATGGGGCAAGTAAACTTTCCCATGTACTTAAATGGCACTAATTTGATTTTTACATAATAGTGAAAAATAAGATCAATATTTTTCAAATCAATCAAAGAGGGGAAGGGATAGAGATTGGTAACATTTGCTAGGGGCCAGCAAGGAGCTTATTCAGGTACTGCTGGCCTCTGGAATCATGATTTCTGGCAGAAATTTTGCCAACATACAAAATATCTAGAAATGGGTAAGCATGAATAATAATTAAGTGGAGAAAGATAACCTGTCCTAAAATATCACAGATTTCCATTTTCCATCTTTATTTATTAGGGGTGAAATATATTATTGTTTCCTTTTGCATTAATATTGATCAGTATTATTTTAGGAGTATATTGTCTTAAAATAAAATTTATATTAGATTTAAGTAGGTCTGAAGGTGGAACACTTGCAGAGTTTCCCACAAATTGGCAAAATATGATTCTGGCAGTGCCTTGGCTTAGATATCTACAAATCAGGCATTTAAAAAATGATGAAAAGCTGCCTTTGTGTCTTATAATTTCTCTGCTTCTGAGAACATTGTTTAAAAAAATAACATTGATGAAATAAATTTCTCTATTAGAATAAAGTAAGATTTTCTTAATTAAACTATTCAGATAGAGTTGCTTCCTGTGGAAAGCAGTTAATTCCTAAAGAACATTTAACTTCATGTTAATGTCAAAGAATATGTACTACAGACATTATAATAATAAACTGAGTTCTTCTCCATTCCAAATGAAAATTGCAGTATCTCAAGCAGACACAGCAATAGAAACTGAGATGATAAATGAGTATGGAGAGGACAGTTTCAGTTGTGTCAAAGTTCAGCCTGTTTTTCAGAATAGACTGTACATATATTTTCTGGCTAATAATGTCCATTTGGGTTGCATCAGGAAGTTGTTTTTTTCTGGAAGTTGATCTGTTGGCTTTCAGGTAGATGCCCAACTTTGAGGCCCTATGAAGAGGCATAGCATGGGGTCAGAAGATAGCTCTGATTCATTCAGGATGAGGGAGAAGCTGTATGAATTCATCAAAATAAGTCATGATAAAACCAATGGAGGGAAAATATAATGGCAGCACTGAGATTAGGACAAGAGGTCATAAGTACAGCCAGATCATATTACTGCAAATTGACTGTGATTTCAGGACACCCCACCAGAAGGTTTAGGTGATCACAGGAGCAATTTGGCTGCTTTATAAATTAGCTGAAAAGAAAAATCAGATAACTGTTCATTTGGAGTGTGCATTCAATTGAATTCTATGTTCTGTTCAAATTTCTGACTTGAAAGGGAATATGACGCTGGCTGCACTAATGGAAGCAATTATTAACAATGTGAGAATCTGGCTGGGGTAGAAAAGTTATTGCCTCACTGTGGCAGTTGTCCAGTGAAGGTAATTATTGACCGAGTCCGCTTTATGATAAACTGTAATCAGAATTGAGAAAGAAACACAAGACTGAAAAGAATGTTGGGGCTATGTTCGAGTTAAGATACAGCCTCCTTTTTCTGTTTTCAGTCCTCTTCAGGGGGAAGGGGGCCCAATGCATCCCAGGAGTGATGCTAAGGCTGTGTTAGCAGGGTGGAGAGCTGATGGCAGTTTGCCACCACGTGGTATGGATTACAAAGGACGTATGACCTGCACTGGACGAGTCATTGCCAGATGGTTCCCAGATGTGTTATTTATGAAGTCACGGCCTACTTAAACCACATTCCTGGTGTCTTGTCTTCTTTTCCTGTAATGTCCAAGACATTAATGAAGGAATGTATGAGAACTAAATAGCAGACCAGTTGTCAAAAACCAAATGGCAACAGAAATCCTTTCCTGTCTCTGGCTGTATGTAAATACATATTAGATTAACAAAACCAGCTTTAAACAGTTGATCCCTGAAGAGTTATAGAATTGGCTTCTGTAGTGCGCATTAAGGACAGTACTTATCTTGGCCTCCTCAGTCCCCTGTGAAACTCTACCATAAAACCTACCACATTATCCTTGTTGATTCTGTTCTTGTATTGTCTTCCTTCCAAAGGGCCCTCTCTCTTCTAACTTCCTCAATGTAGAGAAAAAATTATTTTGAAGAAAATCTAAGTTAGTCCTTAAAACATTTGTACAAAGCTGATCTGGATGAATGCTGTAGTGTCTGAGATGATCTGACAATATCAAATACAGTTTGTGGGTTGATTGGTTCGTTGGTTGGTTTGTTTGCTTAAATTACTCAGGTTTGGCAACAAGCTGATGTGACTGGGTGATCATACAAGTTTCTTACCAGAAGGTATTTTATTTAGTTTACATAATATATCTAAGGCAATGTAGTAACAGTTGGTGAATTAAAGCAGAATTTTCTATTGCTTTTGTTGTTCTGCTTTTGTCTTTTTTTAGGACTGGATGGAATACAACTTTTGTTTTCCTGTTTCTTATAATATAGCTGTGAGAAACAATTCCTGAGTCAGTGCTAAGAAGGCAGAAAACAACAAGGCAAACAAGCTAGCACTTTGTAACATCCTAGAGACAGAACTGCAGCAATATGACTTGATGTGCAGAATAACATCGGTTGGCACAAGTTTTATTACAACCTAACGTGATGGGCCCTCAGGTTGTAATAAATAACCTGGAATTCTACTGGTGTAAGAAATAATGGAACTAAGTTTAAAACAATTCAGAAACAATTATTTTGAATACAGAAAACTCATGACAGATTATTTTGTATATAACATTTTAATGCAGGTATTCAAAATAGATAGCAACCTGTTTGCTTTCTGTTGCCAGAAAGTATGGGATATATATTAGCACTGATCTTCATTACAGTGATCTAGGTTTCTTTCTCAATTTATTCACTTGGTGAGGAAGTTCTCTAGGTGGAGGCCAGTATAAATGAAATCAGAATATGTCCATAATAAGAAATAGCATTGTAAATATATTCAGTGTCAATAGGATTTTTCTTATTATGTAGTATACTACGTCAATGTAGATACGAAAAAAATGAAAGTACTGTAACGTATTTCAGGCAAATACAATAATATAAACAGCACAAAAGGACGTGTGTGACACATTTTGCATAGGTGCAGTCACTTCATGTATAAAGAGACTGGTCATCTCCATTCAGACAGAACATTTTGAATCATTTGTCTGACTCACAGCTATGTTAGAAGGAGATAAAAAAAGTATGGTTATCATTAAAGAGAAGTCCTGGAATCTGTTAGCTTGTTGTTATAAAGACTAAGCTTTGTAAGTTAATACTATATGAAGTAGGGAAGGGAATTGAGATATACTAATACCCATGCATAGGATGAACATATGTGGCATTTTATGCATATATTTTAAGATACAGATCTCGCATATTGATAGCTAATAGTTTGACAATGAAGTCAGGGAGATACTTGTTGAAACAAAACCAAATAAATTATTTGGCTTTTACCGTTGTTCAACATACAACTTTCTTGCATGAGTAAGTATCGATATTCTCACAAGTGGAAGTTAATTTAGCGATGCATTAATATAACCTAATTATTCTGGATATTTTTAGGCATTCAATCTTATAAAATTTACATTTGAAACTAACAAACCAAAATAGTTTATACCTACATGATCTTCTATCCTGATAACCAGTTAAAACTTGATTCCAGACAGACAGTACAAATTCGTCACTGTTGTAACCGTACAGGAATTGCAATACATTTGATTAGTCTTGGATTCACCCCAACATAACTTTATGAGAGTACATAATTTCCTGGGTTTTTTTAAAATACTAAACTTATGTTCCAGTAGGAGTGGTGCAGAGAGCTAATATTTGTAACACAGCATCCATCTGAGTGGTGTTAGAATTCCATTAATTCAAGAAAGCACAGTTCTTCTCACCCCAACTTTTAGCTCTTAAGCCCCCAACATCAACAAGGATAGTGCAGTTTGGAGTATTATGCATGAATACATATGAGATGGCAGCAGTTAATGAGCTGGTTGCTAACTTAGTGTTTCCATTATAGCTTTCTTTGCCATTACAGCATGACCTAGATTGCATTTCCTACTCACTTCTGATTTTCTGTTGCTCCTTACACAGTTTAGAGTTCACTTAGGTTTCTGAGTATTCACAGCAGCCAGCACGCCTAAATTATTCCCTGTTGTTGGAAGCACAAAAGGGCTAGTAAAAAAGATTTAGAGAATAGGGAAAGACACTTAGAGACAATGAAAGAAGAGAACTCAGAACATTTTCATTAACATTTTTATTAATGATCTGGATGATGAAATAGGGTGCAACCTCAGCAGGTTTGCTGATGATATAAAACCAGGAGGGGTAGCTGATTTACCAGAGGGTTGTACTGCTAACCAGAGGGACCTCAACAGGTTGGAGAAATGGCTAGACAGGAACTTAATTAAGTTCAAGAAGGGGAAGTGCCAAGTCCTGCAGGTGGGAAGGAAAGCACCAGTACATGCTGGGGACCACCCAGCTGGAAAGTGACTTGGCAGGAAATGACCAGAGGGTCTTCTGTGGGCCAGTAATGTGCCTTATGGCAAAGAAGACTGAAGGTGTCCTGGGCTTCACGAGGACAAGTGGTATAAGCAGGTTGAGGAAGCAGACTCTTCCCCTCACCTTATCCCTTGGTGAGGCACCTCTGGAGTACTGTGTCCAGTCTGGGTTCCTCAGTACAGGAGAGGCATGAACATACTGGACAGAGTCCAGCCAAAGGCCACAAAGATGATAAAGGCACTGAAGTATTTCTCTTATGAAGGAAAGCTGAGAGAGATGGGATTGTACAGCCTGGAAAACAGAAGTCTCAGGGGGTCTTATCAATGCCTATAAATACCTGAAGGGAGTGTGCAAAAGGATAGAGCCAGGCTCTTTTCAGTGATGCCCAGTGACAGGACCAGAGGCAATGAGTACCCACTGAAACAAAGGAGGTTCCCTCTGAACATCACAGTCACAGAGTCATAGAGAGGTCAGGGTTGGAAGTGACCTCTGAAGATCACCTAGTCCAAACCCCCTGATAGAGCAGGATCATCTACAGTAGATCACACAGGAACACATCCAGATGGGTTTTTATTTTTTCCAGAGAAGGAAACTTCACAACCTTTCTGAGCAGCCTGTGCCAGTATTCTGTTACCCTTAGAGTACAAAAGTTTTTCCTCATGCTTCAACTTCCTATGCTCCAACTTGTGCCCATTGCCCCTTGTTCCACTGACACTGCAGAAAAGAGAGTGTACTCATCCTCCTGACACCTTCCCTTTAGATGTTTATAAGCAGTCTCCTGTTCTCCAGGCTAAGAAGACCCAGCTCTCTCAGCCTTTCCTCATAAGGCAGGTGCTCCATTCCTCTGTTCATCTTTGTGGCCCTGTGCTGGACTCGTTCCAGTAGTTCCCTGTCCTTTATGAACTCCAGATGTGGCCTCACTAGGGCAGAGCAGAGGGAGAGAATGACCTCCTTTGACCTACTGGCCACACTCTTCTCAATGCACCCCAGGATGCTATTGGTCTTCTTGGCTGCAAGGGCACGTTGTGGGCTCATGGTCAGTCTGCTGACCACCAGGACTCTGAGGTCCTTTTCCCCAGAGCTGTTCTCCAGGTGTTCAGCCCCCAGATTTTTCACTGTGAGGGTGACTGTGTACTGGCACAGGTTGTCCAGGGGGGCTGTGAAGACTCCATCCCTGGAGACACTAAAAATCTGTCTGGACAAGGTCCTGGACAACTGGCTGTAGGTGGTCATGCTTCAGCAGGGGGGGCTGGACAGGATGATTTCCAGAGGTCCTGTCCAACCTCAAATATTTTGTGCTTCTGTGACTTGGAGTGAAAGGAATTCTCTTCAGTGAAAGGACATTTCACAGTTTACAAACTACACTATTATACATGGGCTCAGATAGAATTAGACTACATAAAAAATTGTCCATATTTTCAAGGTGCTTCAAAACCTGTCTTTAAAAATTCTCACTTCATCTGGAAAACAAAATACTTCACCATTCTGTATTTTAAGAAAAGTTTTCTTTTATCTCCATAAGATCCAAAAACATAACCATGAAAAATCCTGTATCAACCTTCTACTCTGCACTAACTTTTCATTAGTATTTTTTTAAACCTAGCAAAATTCAAAAATTAGAAAATGGCATTTGTCATGTCAAATTTTTTTTAAAATTCCTAACCTTAAACAAATATCTAATTTAGATGCTTTTATCAGTCTTGTGTTTTTAAATCTTGGGCTGCGTTATTGTCAAGATAATTTGCAGAGCATTACTCATGCCATTTAGCTTAAGAGTCCTCGCTGTTCCTTTTTTTCCTTTTGGAAGTTTTTAAAACATAGATGATTACCCAAAGAACAAGTCAGATCCTTTATCACAGTGAAAACTGCCAGTAAGATATTAAATGTATAGATATTAGGAAAGCATTACTTTAAAGCTATATATGTAAGATTGATTGTTGTTTACATGATGGTTTTCAAGGGGTTTATATACATTCTGTTAATAATGCATGTTGTTACATATTGTGCCATTTGACTGAGGAGTGGGAAGAAAGTTTGAAATCTGAGATAGTATTAAAATACTTTAGAAATTTTAAAGTATTATAATAGTTATTTCAAGAAAACTACTTCAAATATTTCTTCAAGAAGGAAACAATTTGGAGTTCAAGTTCAGAGGCATAAAAACTGTAAACGTGTAACAGTTCTCTTATTCCCATCACTAAACTATAGATTAGGGCCTTTTTCAGTTGTTGCCATTATAAATCCCAGTTCCCACGGGTGCCAGGCTATCATAAAAATTTGCTTTGGGCAATGCTTTGAGATAAGTTTTTCAAATAATGCATAGGGGATTGGCTTGCAACTCCCACTTGTGTTAACAGGAGCTATCAAGGCAAATCTCTCATGGATTCATGGGAGAGAAAGCCCCAGAGTATGAAAAGTTTAGGCCTGAGGATTATTTGGTTTTGATATATATCCTGATAAAAAACATGCTCTCAAATAAAACACTTCAAGCTAGCGATCTCAGATATTTGTTGGGACTACTAGCAGTAGATTTTGCTTAACAGAAATTCCTCAGATGAAGCATGCAACATAAATTATTTCCTAAACATATATGGAAGAATGATAGTTTGCATGAAGAAATATATATTTTCAAGTAAAAAAAAAAAATAATTAATTATTTAGGTATTTTTTTAAAGAAACTTTTGTAATTTTCACTATCAAATTAAAAATGCTGGTTCAATTTCACTCAGATGCACCTCCTGTTCTGTAGAAGGTGAGGATATAGGTTCGCATGTTTGATGTGAAGGTAAGTGGCTATGTGCAGTTTCATATTTTCTACTTTCATGTAGGTGACAGTGGTAGACCAGCCCATCTTTCCTCTCCTGGGAGAAATTCCATTCCCCTGATTCCAACAGGTCCCACTTCATACAGTCCATAGGTCAAGGGTTGACTATAAATGAGTGTGCTGACAAAACAACTTGACACACTTCATCTTCTAAAAAAATCTAGCTATGTCAATGTCTCTGGTCCCTGCATTCCCGACGTAGCTAGGCAGTACAATATACTGGAAACTTCCATTGAGAATCATAATTTTCTGTTCTCCTGTTTTCTCCTAGTTATTTACATTCAACACACAACTATCTGAATACTGCAAAAGAAAAACCACTACACAGACACATCAGCTATCAGCTTCAGTCACTTTGAAGCAGAAGCTTGATTTTATGCATTCTGAACTGTTCTTTGGAGGAACTTTTTTTCACAGACTGTTGCAAGACTGCAGGGGAAAGAAAGATTAGCCTTACGGACTGAAGACCACTTCTGTAAGAACACTTTTTCTGCCTATGTGGTCTATGTTATTTTTCTTAGGTAAGGTATTCTGAAAGAACAAATAGATGTCAAAGTAGGCAATATCAGCTCAGACTAAGTCCTTTTCTAACACAGTTGCAAGACTATAATCTCAGCACATTGGCTAAGGAAAGTGAGCTATTCTGTCTTATTGCTGATCACCAGGGAGAAGAGGCCAACACACGCTTCACTACAACCTTCTTTCGTCATATAATCATTGCCACCAGAGATATAGTTAAATACTTGCCACCAGAGAACTTTTCTATCAGGAAATATTGAGTGGGAATATTAAAAGAAAACTTCTTGTGGTGACATGGAAAATGTATTTCCACGATCAATAGAAAGTTATGAAATTGCATTTTACTGACCTTTTTGGTTTGCAACAGGTATCATCTAACACAACAAATGAATAATTAAAGAAATAATTAATATTTATAACTTATCTGCTTTGCATATAGTCTACCAAATTGAATAAGACAAAGGATTAAAGCTACAATTTAAAAGCTTAAAAATTTTAACCTTATGACAGCCCAGCATTTAAATAAGACCTATTTGAACTGGGAATGAATATGAATTCGTAATTGTATTAATCTCCTTATGCTACTGTGCATTGTTCTGAGTCACCAAAATACACATATCTTTTGAGTAGCCTCACGCTTGTCTTTGCATTCCATGTTATCTTTTAAGAAATTCGTATCATGTATCACTTGCTAATGGTTTCCGTGGGAGGAGATGAGTAATTAAGGACTTGTGAAATTGGGGCAGCATATGTTTTTATAACTGATAACATAAACTCACAGGATGGCTGCAGTTCAACAAAGGGCTTAGCTTGCACTTTTCTATAAATAAGCACAGGAAATTAGATTAAAATTTTAAAATTAGCTTTCCAAGATTTAAAAAAGTGACCATAGGATCCATGTGTCTTGCTTTGGGTCCTCCACTATGAGGGACTTTTCAGAATCCTGATGTTTGACAACTTGAAAAATCCTGTTTTAGGAAGTCTTTTATTTGCCCAACTTAAAAATATTCATTGCATTTCTGAGAAGGATTTAGCAAGAGTTGAAAAAAACCACCAGAACAAGCAGGGCTTCACTTTCAATTGCATTGTTGGTTAGATGTGGTATATATAGCTAATTATGGGATATAAACTTTCTGTAAAAACCTGGATTATACCCACTCAAGTCTTTCCATATTTTTTTCCTACTGTAAAGCCTTTGTTGTAATACTGATAGGCACAAACTGAGCCTTACAGTTCCTCCCTCCTCCCTATTGCTTTGCAGTTTCATTTAGAAATTAAAAAATGTTTAAGTTTCATTTTTTGTCCTTCCTAAGCATTGGTAGAACATGAGACAAGCCACTTATAGCCTTGGAGAATTTACCTAGGATTTGTAATTAAACCAGTCCCAGTTTTGGGGACTTAGATGCAGAGCTTCAGGCAGAGGAGGGAGGAACAGACGTTTTCCTCCCTCAGTGCTGAAAAAGATGTCTTGTACTTGATAGCTTCAGACAATCAGCTCAGCATAGCTGAGGCACTAAGGCAGCCTTCTAACTATAGTTTATTACTATACAGTTTACTTCCCAAATCCCTTTGAAAACTCAAACTGTATTTTGATTTGGTGTCAGAATAGACCCTGAGCACTCCATCTTACCACTGCCTGGTTTCCAACAGAAGAGTATGAGTGGGAGGGTGAGAAGGACACTGGTTTTGATGATGGAGTTAACAGGGAAGTTTTCAAACTGCATTTTATCTTGATGTCTAGACCATGTTTACTATTATACCTCATTTTCAGGAGAGCCTGGAAAATTCACTGGACATGTTTTGCTCTTTTGCACAATTAGAGAGTTGGGAAGATCATGGGCATGTATCTCTGCTGCATTTTTAGAGCAGAATGAAGTAAAAATCCAAGAGAATTACACTTTATGATCCTTTTTTAAAAAAAAAAAAACAACAAAAAACTTTTGAAGTCTCTCTTCACTCACTACTGTTTCATTGGTTTAGCTGTTTATGAAAGAAAAGAGTAAAAAATAGTCTTGAAGATAGAAAATGTCCTGTTGGTTTTTACCCATCAACCTGGTCATACATGAAGTGTTTGTAACATAGTAGGAGATCCTTACAGAACTTCTGTGCAACATTTAAAAGCTTATCTAATACCCACATTTGACCATTTTACAGGGAAACAGCAACACAGATGAAATGTTTAATGAAAGAGTAATTTAAAAATTATTCTTATCAAGGATATTGTCAACTGCATAAAAAAGGAGACTGAATATGTCAGACTCTCTGTTCTCCAGTCCAGATCAACTTCCTTGAATTACCAGCCTGTGCAAAAGGATTTGGAATACTGGAGTAAAAAAATAAAGAAAATTATTGCAGTTATCATTGGACAGAATTTATATGAGCTATCAGGTGATTATGTATTTCACTGTTCTGTTGTGACAGATGGCATGAACAAATAAAATCTGTGGATACATGTCCAAATCTGTACGTCCTTTTTAAAAATATGTGATTGATAGAGGGGATACTACATCTACTTTGAAACTGCTCTTTCAGTTCCAGCCCACTAGGTGAAATCAGTCCTAGGGAAATTGGGGGAAGTTTGTCATTAAGGATAAATTGTGGGCTGAATTGGAAATTCTTGTGATTCCTACATTTTCTTTCTCTGTTCTGTCCCTAACAGATATGCATACATTTACAAATGGTGGTACCAAAATTAAATGTCCAAACAGGACTTGGAATGGATCAGTGTACTGCATAACTCCACTGTTTTTGTGATTGTCTGCATAAAAATGTACTAGTGGCACTGTACACTATGTAAGTCCATGCATCTGCTCCTTCTGCCAGTCCTTCCATGTCTCACAGGCATCAACTTATAAATCTTAGTTTTATGCATGAAACTCATTTGGTGCTTGGAGAGTAAAATTAAATGTTATTTAACGTTATCAACAGCTTTGAAGATGGGAGAGAAATAACTGACAAAGCCACATTTTCTTTGTTTATGTTGCCTCACCTTTCAGGTTCAGAAAGAATCTGAATGCATTTGTGGGTATTTTGATGAAAGTGGGAATAAAGACTCAGAGCAAATTCAGTGTGTGTATGAAGAACAGCGCAACAACAAATCTTTGTCCTCAAGTATTGAACCTTAAAGCCAAAGTTCCTGTGTACGCATGTATACACTATAACTCATCCAACATCCTGCACGTTAGGTATATAGAGAGAATATTTCAATGTGAAAAATATTATAAACTCTTCATGTAAAATCCTTTTTTTCTGCTGTGATTGTACTGCAGTGAGGTAAAGAAGTTAGAAAAATTATGTCTTTAAGTTGCTAAAACAGGTATTATCCAAAAAGATTACATTAAATGATGCATTCAATGCCAGCAGCTCTTACTGTTGAAAGACTCAGTTGCCATTGACATCTATGGAAGCTGATCTTCAGTATCTCCCAAGTGCTAAACTCCAGGAAGAAATACAGAACTAAAAATCAACAGAGATAAGAAGAACAGATATTAATTTACAAAATATTTCTGCCAACATAATACTTTATTAATTTTCAGTTGAAAATAAGGAATAACTTGCTCCCAGTGAAAAGCACAGTGATGAACTTAACACAGAAAAAACAGAAATAAAAATAAGAAACACCTAGATGTTACAAGTACTTGCATATTTGACAGCTGTCTACCCTGCAGCCTAATCTAGAGCTAGTGTTAGCTCCTCACAGTCATGTACGAGTTGAACTAGGAGGTGCAAATCACAGATATAAAATCTCTCACATCTACCCATTGTTATATTAAAAAAATATGGAGGTGCACCTCTCACTACCTCTTTCTATGTTTTATGTGTGACTCATGGTTGTCAATGCATTTTTGGTGATCCTGGTGCATGGCTGCTGAAACAAGCCTTTCAGGATGCACAGGTAAAAGAATAGCTGCTTTTTAAATCCCAAGTTCCTAGGCACAAGATGGGCATGGGCAATTCTCTCCCAAAAGAGCTGTACTTTAGGGCATGCATAGTACCAGAGTAATATACGTCTAAAAGATCTGCTGTAGCAATGAAGCTACTGGTAGAAAATATTTTCCAGTGGCTAAATATTTTATGGGGGTTGTGGATCACTCTCTTGGACTTTGGTGCTGAAAAACTTTCTTGAATCTGTTCTTAGAGCCTGATCATTTCTGTTTACTAACTGATCACATTTATCTTAAATAGTCTTTTTTGTGTATGAAGTTTAAAAAAGTTCTCTTAAATGTTCCAAGGAAACTACTAATTTCTACATATTTGGGTTTTTTTTGGGTTTCCCTCCCCCCCCATATAATAGCTATGAGATTCAGCTGGTAACTGCTTTCCCGAGATTCCTAAGAGCAAACGCTGCTACATATTTCAGCAAATAACTCACTTAAGGTGTAGGAAGAAAAGGAATGCATTAATTTGTACTGAACATTATCTTGTTTTTTCCCTTACACAACAGAAATGAATAAATTTTCTTAATTATTGGTCAGTTACTGATGTATTTCTGGTGAATTTGTATTCATTAAATAATAAAAAGATTCAAGTCCTAGTGTTAAATTAAATTAGAATATAAATAAAAAAAACAATCTGTGAATAAAGATGACTAAATATTGATGGTATCAAGGTTCAAATAAATATATTTCATCGAAGTTTGTCATTTCTATCAAGAAATAAACAGGGTTTTTTTTCTTATTCACTCTTATTTTTTGTACATGATAAAAGCACCATTCAAGAGATGAATCCATAGTGGCAGCCCTTCCCCCACAAAGCATACATGCTCTTCCCAATTACAAGTTACCAAAACACTTTTACCCTAATTTTAACGGCTAGTAGGAAACTATCAGTTTCACACCTTGCTGCTTATTAGAGTTTTCAAATCTGAGCCAACTATTAAAATAACATTAATCTATTTTGCTTTTCAGTTAAGCACTATTTCAGGTTATGCTTTCTCTGTGTAAGCAGATGTCATTTCAGCTAACATCATCAACAATGTATATTTTCTGCATTGTAATTGCTTTAGGCAAGACTGTTTTTTCATTGCATACAACTGCCTTTTCTTATTAAAAATAATCTGTGCTGTATGTGGAAATAAACCTATGCATAGAACACTTTATTAAAAATATTTAAGTTAGAATTAGTGAAGTGATGGCTTGGAAAAATAAATGTTTGGATTTGTTGCTTATTAAGTAAAACCACCATAGAAATATATTATGCGTTTATGATGATTCAATATTAAAAATGGAATTATCAGATCATTTTGAACTAACATAATTTCAAGAACGTCTTGTGATTCTGATTCTGTTATTACAGATTTTGTTTCCCTAGAAGACTTAGCAAGATTTTTATCTATGATAAGCTTTTGTACTTACTAGTATGAGGAGTGATCAGCAGCCAGACACTGAATCAGTATCTCATTTCCTGTCTTCTGAAGGTGTCTGTTAGCACATGGGAAGCAATTTGTTCATAGCATTAAAATTATTTTATGTGGTTTGGATGGACAGTCTTGTTGGCTTGTTTCTTTGCCAAGATACTGACATGAAGCAATAAGAACACAATCCATGCTACACACATGAAGCTGAGATGGTCATCACAGTGTGCTGTGTATTGTGCATCACCACTTATACCTAAATGTGAGAGAGTCAGTATCTTGTAGTTTCAGATTCCTAGCTACATAACATTTTTTAACTGCTGGATCCCAGAACACAAAGATCATGAATTTTACATGCAAAATATCATGCTAGAGTTTTCAGGGCAAAATACCTGTTTAAATTGTCATCACACAAACTAAATCAAGACAGCTGTCACAGTAGACACTGTTGGATGATTTTGTTTAATAAATCTTAGGACCTTTCTGTTCAGGGTTTAATAAGTTAACTTCCATTTAGGCTGAAGCTTCTTTACCATCAATTTAATTTACTGATTAGTTTTCTCTAGTTTTAATGTGCTATATTCACAGCATCTTCTCCTGTATCTCACCTACTTTCAATGACGTGCCTATGTGAGACTCTAATAGCTAAATCATCTACTTTTCTCTTCTTTGTTTTCAGTCTTTGTTTTCAGAATCTATGAACTTCGAATCAAGTACTTATGAAAATATTGCGCCCTTCAGTTTTAATTGCATGTGTTGGTTGGCTTTACCTTGGAGAGTTTCAATTCTCATTGGCTTTTCAACATATAAATTAAATGTTTCACCTGAAATTTGATAGAACATAGGAAATTTTGATTAATGAACATACTTAAGAGATAATGAGTAAAGGTATTGAAAACATCTATTTTAAATAAAAATGTATTATTCTGGCACTTGTGATTATGGTCTCCTAGCAACTTTCTCAATCCAGCTCTTTTCATTTCACTGGGTCTAAGACCAGAAAATAATGAAGATATCCTTAATTTTGTACATGGTTTAATCCTTTTTTCTGTGTGGTATAACTTTAATTTATTAAAGAAGTTGATATCTGTAATTTAATTGGACTAATGATAAAGTACAGTTTTAAACTTCCATTCTACGTGTCAGTGTAACCTGTATCACTGAAAGGAAAATCTTTTCCTACATATTCACTTGGAGCCTGCAGTTAGAAGGCTGCTTGATTTTCAGACAGAAAGATCCAGTAAAGCATCTTAGAGGAAAAACTTAATTCAATAGGATTTTTCAATACCTCACTGAGAATCAACTTTTCTTCATTTTACGTGACACTATCCTCAACTCCATCAGGCTGCATGTGAATTTTCTTGTCCCCATTTGCCAAGTGCGTTCTCCTTTTCCAAGTACTCCTTCAGCCTTTTTTCTGAAATTACTTCCTCTTTATTTCTGTTCATATGTCTGTTTAGAGCTTTTTTCTCCCATATCATATTTTTATATCTTGTTGCAGTTCATTCTTACAGAACTGTGTAAACTCTTCTCTTAGGTGTCTGATCTTACAATCTCTGGCCCCCTGGGGGACAGCTGCAACTGCTCCCAGAAGAAAGTTTATAATGCTACAACAGTAGATCCTAAAAAATAGTTAACAAGCCATAATATATATATTTTAATACATATTTATGTATGTATATACTTATATATGAAGAAATCAATTCTTCATTACTATTAGGGTGTGATTTCTCGTTCTTCATAACACTTGAATTTAGGACTGAACAGATCTCTTTGCATTGGTTGGCACTTACTCCATAGCTCCATCTTCACGGACAAGCAGAACTGACAACACCATTGTTCATTCTTTCTATGTATACCAAATCTATAGATTTAAGTGTCTAAGCACATTCTTGAATTTAGATTTGTTATTCATCCATATTGTTTCCAACATATATAAATACAGACATACAGAATAAGTTCCATAACTCTCTAAAGGGGTAAAACTGGAATACGCTCAGAGCTTTAGCATGGGCTGGTTCTTGTTTTTATATCTGCAAAAGACAAATACAGGTAGCTTGAGTGCACTGCCCTCTGGGAGGTATGCCAAATTCAGTTTTGTTGACACACTGTCAACATCCTGGTTGGAAAGAGCGAGCTTGGGTGATAGTAATGCTTAAATCCAGTCCATTTGCTCAATTTTCCTTGCAGAGCAAGAACTTGGATGGCATGGGAAGATGATTTCCATAGCACTGTTCTTAGCAAAATGTATGCATTTTATCTTGGAAACATGAACACCAGCAGTTAGAGCTCCCTTGTTTATTCTAAAAGTCACATCAGGAAAACCACTCAGGAATTCTGCTCTGGAAAAAAGTAAAATGGAGAAGCAATAAAATAGCAGAGAGCACTCACAGATCCTTCTGTAGAACTGGTGATGCCAAAGTTGGAGCTGATTCTCCTTTCATGGCTCCCTAACTTCTACCGATGTCTGTGAAGGTTAGTCTAAGGCGGCAACATGCATCCTCTGTTTTCGTATGTTACTGAGATTAGTTACACTGCACAATCTGTGAGCATAGTTGCAATACATGGGAAATGCTTACCATGTGAAATATACTTGAAATAATTTAGAAATTAAGTCCCTGTTGTTTTTTTTTTTAATAGATTTACATATAAATGTACTCAGCTGAGCCCAAGTGTTCAAAGTCCTCCTGTTCTGATGCCTAGTGATTTTACTCACATAGTTGGGGACTGTGCCATGTAGACTTGGCCATAGTAACAAGAAATCCCAGGTCCTTGTCAATTTAGTTTTCTACTACAGACACAGTGTAGCTGTTAAATGTGGTGAAATTCTGAACCTGGTCAGGTCAACAAAACTCAGTTGGATTCAGATTTTGTTGTTTACTCAGTCTTTGAACAAAGGTTTCTTCTTTAGGACTTTCACCAATTTTTTTTCAGCATCAAATGATATACTGTTTTTGTGGATACAGACATAAGACTGGATCTTGCTCTGTTATTGGTTCAGTGTATCAGACACATTTGGAGAAATGTTCTTTCATCATGCTATGTTAAAAATAGAAGTGATGGAGAAAACAAAACGGAAAGCTGAAGACTTACAGCAAGATTTAAAGCAGTATAAGCCAACATTTACTTGTTGGTTTAATCTGTGCATTTTGCTACTATCAGCTTCCTCTCTAGGGGCTAAATTCAACCCCATCTTGGAGTTATTGATGAAATTTACTCTCACTACTGGAAAATAATGCTTCCTTCTGGTTCCTGCTGCTTGCTGGCTACTGTTCTAGTTTCTCAGCTTCAAACTTTCTCCATTCCTTTTTACTTTTCATCTGAATATATTCTTTCCTTTGTCTCCACTCCTTCACCTATCAGAATTGACTCTGGTATCTACCTTAATGCAATGGAAATATAATAGGGTGGATTCTATATCCTATACAGAATAAACAAAATTTTATACACTTCAAGAGAGATATTGAGGTGCTGGAGCAAGTACAGAGGAGGACAATGAAGCTGGTGAAGGGCCTAGAGAATAAATCTTATGAAGAACGCTTGAAGAAGCTGGGAATGTTTAGTTTGAGGAAGAGGAGGCTGAGGAGAGACCCCATCAGTCTGTACAACTACCTGAAAGGTCATTGTAGAAAGGTTGGTGCTGGTGTCTTTTCACAGGTAATTAATGACAGAACAAGAGGGAATGGCTTCAAGCTGCAACAGGGTAGGTTTAGACAGGACATTAGGAATTTTTTTTTCACAGAAAGAGTGGGTAGATGCTGGAATAGGCTGCCTAGGGAGGTGGTTGAGTCACCATCTCTGGATGTGTTTAAGGGTCTTTTGGATGTGATGTTGGTAGATATGTTTTAGGGGAGAACTTTGTAGAGTAGGGATGATGGTTGGACTCGGTGATCCCAAGGGTCTTTTCCAACCTGAACAGTTCTATGATTCCATGATTCACTTGCAAAAAGTAGCTTATATTTCTGGCTCATCGGGATTAACCAGAGTTGAATTAGCAGCTGATTACTTGTTTTTATAACAGTAAACTGTAATTTTAATTTTTTTTAAGAAAAGAAAGAAAACCCATGTCTGTTTGACAATAAAAATTACTGGCTGATAACTATGGGAAATTTCTGTATTTTGAAGTATTAAGGAAGGGAAGGGAAGAGATGGGAGGGGAAGAAGGAAGATCTATGTAAACCAGTTATATTTTGTTTAACCTCAAAGAAAGATTTTTCTCTCCTGCAAGTTATTCACTTACGTACTTGCTACGGAATCAGCATTGTGGGTCAGTTGATACCCTGTACAGGAAAGGAAAGAATGGCAAGCTGATTACATTATGGTTATGTCACAAAACTGATGAGACAGCAAATGATATTCAATCCTACTAAAAAGACTAAGCACAGCCTTTTTTCCCCCCTTTTAAAAAAAAATCCTATATTCCTTGCACTGTGATTGGATGATATGATTCTACAATTCAGGGAGTCTGGAAATTACAGAACATCTGCGACGAAATTGGTTTTCTGTGGAAATCTGATGAATCACTTACTGCCAATGACTGGAAGAAAAGTACTTGTTTATGCCCTTATGTAATGAATTTTTATGAGGTGAAGTTTGCTGTTTATAAAAAAATATACTTTTGTTGCTGTAGATGTAAAATAATAGAATTCAGAATTTAGACCAATGCATTATTGAAAAGACAGTCACTAGCAGAATACATCTGCTTACAAAATGGGTTTTTATTTCTATAATAGAAAAAAAAAAATCATCCATCCTCTAAGGTCTTACAAGAGAAAAAAAATAACAGGAAAAAATATTAAGACTGTTACTTTTGTTAACATATATTAAAGTAAAATGAATCCTTTTCTGTTAAAAAAAAATACATATTCTGTTTCAAAATGTAGATCTGAACCATAGTATAGAAGAAAAACATACTCATGAGCAATTCTGCAAAAAGCAACCATGTTTCTCTGTAACCATGAACAACCAAGTACCTGATTTTCCTTGTGTGCCCCTTTACTAACGAACTCCTTTAAGCAAGAGTTAAACTGGTATCTCGGGGGTTAGAACTGACCATTTGAATGTGAAAAATAAGTTTTCATAATCATACCGCCTTAAGAGAGTTGTATGTCTGCGAAATAATTAGTGGAGATACTTTTAGGAATCTGACTGAAATAAAAGGAAGACTAGGGAAAATGCGGGCCCTCTCCAAAAGGAAATAGGACCTGGTTACCCTGGATATGAAGAAGGCTGAGGTAATCAATGCCTTTTTTTCTCACTCTTCACCAGCAAGTGGTCAAGCCACACTGCCCGAATCACGGAAGGCAAAGGCAGGGACTGGCAGAATGAAGAACCACCCATAATAGGGGCAGACCAGCTTCAAGACAATCTAAGGAACCTGCAGATGCACAAATCTATGGGACCTGATGAGATGCATTCACAGCTCCTACGGGAACTGGCAGATGAAGTTGGTAGGCCACTATCCATCATATTTGAGGAACCATGGCAGTGAAGTTCTCACTGACTAGAAAATCACCATTTTTTAAAAAGTAAAAAAAGAAGACCCAGGGAACTACATGCTGGTCAGTCTCACCTCTGCATCTGGCAAGAGCATTGTGAGCAGAGTGGGTAAACAGAGCATAGTGCATCAGCCAGAGCAGGGCGCAGCAGTTGGTGAGGAAGGCCATGCAGGCAGGGTGCTGAAGCTTGGCCAGGGAATGGTGGTATCCACTGGACAGAAAGCCTTAGCATCCCTCAGCTCTGCAAACAGCTTACCAGACTGAGCTCTTGTGGGAAAATGCTGCCACTCAGCACTGACTCAGTGTCAGGCTGCAGGATGTGCCCTACTCTCACACTATCGGATGGTAGCAGTGAGCACAGCTGTGGGAGGTGTGCGCAGGCGGAGGTGCTCCTCTGCTTAGTGGTGTACCTTTGGGCAGAGGTGTGTAGGTTGAGGACTGTGAGGGAATGTGAGAGAGATACCGCTGGAGTCACATCCTACCCTCCCTGAAACAAACCCAACAGGCTAACAGGGCTCATAATATGGAGAACTGCTTATCTTTTCTTTACCATTAGAGGAGGGCAATGACAATTTCCTGCCCAGCACAGAGGCACTGCAAGTATACCTCCCCAGCAACTGCCACACCTTCCCAGTTGCCCTTGCAAAATAGGTACAGTGCTCTGCAGGGGGAACTGAATGTTGACAAGGATGATGGTTAACCTTGCTTGGAGGTGTCTCCGAGGTTAAATCGGACTACACCCTGCATCATAATGACTTCACTAATGAAGAAAAGAGAGGTCATAGGTGACTCATCTCTGAAGGAAGGCCCAATATGCAGATAAGACCTACTTCTTAGGGAAGTCTGCTGTCTCCCTGGGGTCTGAGTTAGGGATGTTCAGAGAAAGCTTCCTTCCCTGGTATGGCCCTCAGATTATTATCCAGTATTGATCTTTCAGGTAGGCAGTGATGAAGTAGCAAGAAGTCCAAGGGCAATGAAGAGAGGCTTCAAAGCCTTGGAACAACTGGTTAAAGAATCAAGAGCACAAGCAGTGTTCTCCTCTGTCCCTCCAGTTGCAGGAATTGACGGGTGAATAAACAGGAACAGCCAGCAGATCAGTACCTGGCTCAGAGCCTGGTGTCACCCAGCAGGACTTTGGGTTCTTTGATAATGGGTTGATTTACACAACACCAAGCCTGCTGGAAACAGAGTATACCCATCTCAAAGGGGGAAAAAATGTTCCTGGCACACGAGTTAGCAGGGCTTATCAAAAGAGCTTTAAACTAGATTTGAAGGGGGAAGGGTACAAACCCAGACTTGTTAGAAATAGGCTTAAGGCCAGCACATATTTGAGCGATGGTGTGCTAACGAGGTCTTCCAATCTGCTCTTTGAGTAGAGGTAGGGGACGGACATCTATGTGGCAACAAACATGTAAGGGTTACTGATGGGTTAGTTACCATTGAAGTGCCTGAGAACATTCAGGTAGGAATTAAGACTTCTCCTCACAAAAAGGGGATGGGACCAGTAGGCCAGCTGAATAGCCTCTACACTGACACATGCAGCACAGGAAAAAAAGAGGAGCTGGAAGCCATTGTGCAGCAGGAAAACTATTATATAGTTGCCATCAACAAAACATGGTGGGATGACTCACATGACTGGAGTGATGCACTGAGCGACTGGAACAAGACTTGACTTAGATTTCTATGATCTTTAAACTTCTTCCAGTATCCTGAGATATTTCAATACAGATGTCATTGCCTGAACGTGATTTCTTTTTGGATCCTGCCAAATATTTCCAGGGATAGCTGGAGGTGATTGAAAATGTATAGGTATCTATTTTTAATGACTATTTTTTTCACATACAGAGCAACACAGATTTTGCTAAAGAAACACAAAATGCATTAAAGTGCTATTTACTTCATAACCCTTACCTCCTTGTCTTGACACCTGTATTGTTTCTGCAAGCACTGCTAATATAGCAACCTTTTTTGGATCAATTTGTATTTTTATGAAGATGAGGTTTTGTGGCACAAAGCAATGGTGCAAGGAGCAATGGGTACTCCTTTGTGCCTTGCCACACACGTACCACCTTTGAAATAGTTACATGTTGTCTGTTGTTGCTGCTATCAGTGACAGAGACCGTTAAAAATAATGTATCTGAGAAGGCATGTTGCAGGTCCAACAATGCCTTCTGCAATGGCGAGGCTTGCTTAAACTCTGAGCCAAGCATGACTTAGCCGTTATCCCATTTTCCACAATGCATGTAATGGAAGCTGTGCCACTCAGCTAATTGCTCATCTTGTGCTTGCATTTGCAGCATGCTCCAGCCATTCACACTATCACCCATGGGTCCATTTTGTCCTCTATATATAGAATGAACAGCAGAGAGTGCAAAGCTTTTGCATAGAAAATGCCCTCTTCAAAATCCTTATGCTGCTTACCCTGAAGACATGGTCCTCTAGAGCTCTGATTCCTGTGTCCATTACCACTCACTGCCTCTAGTCTGGCCCTATTCTGATCCTTTGGCTTAATAATGAAGAAATCAGGGATTGATTGCTATTATACATTGTGTAACAGTCATAGAGACGTTAGAGCCTGTTGTGCAAACTATCCTGAAGCGATGGCAATTATTTCCTCTCTGAATCTTTGAATGTGACTTTATTATATGGAGCAAGCCATGCAATCCACAATAAGTAAGAACCTACACAAAAGGAGACTGGAGTTACAAGTTATCAATAAATATTGCACTCACATCATACAGGGTTTTGCTAATTACAGGAACTGTTTAGTTGATACTATAGCTGGCTATAGTAGTCACTCATAAGACAAATGTACCTACTTAAGTACAAATGGACTGAAACCTTTTTCCATCAATGAGGAAGTATTTTCAGAGAAGCTTAATTAGCTGCTGGGTCTGCATTGTGAGCACTGTTTCTTATGCCTTTGTCAGCCATTCATCTATACCCTAGTCCTTCGGGCTAATGCAGATTCCAATGTAAGAGTCACTACTGCCACAAATACCTCTTATTGCCTGCTGCAATAGGCACTCTCCTAAGTGCTTAGCCCCAGCAATTGCCCTGCCTCTTGGCACATCCTTTCTGCACCCTGTCTTTAGGCCTCAAAACCATGAGAACTAACTACTGAGGGCAGGCTAGCAGTCTTTTTAGGGGTTTAGGTATACCTTCCAGAAGACTTCTACAGAACAAACAAGCCATTACTTTTTTTAAAATTTCCATTAAGACAGTGTATCTCTGAGGAAGATCCTTGACATACCTATTGCACCAGAGGTAGCCTTTCCAAGTATAAAAAGAACTGAGAGACACTAGCTTGGGCTACTTCCTTGGCAGACTGTGTCCTGAAAGACTAGTTAGGTAAGATCTCTGAACAAGATGGCCCACCTGGTGCTGGCAAATGTCTAACATGACAGGACACTTTGGTCAGTTTAATCAAACTTGACAGTTCTGCAGTCAGAGGTTTGACAGAAGGTTGTAATGAATGGCAGAAGAGTCAGTCTGCCCCCTCCCCTGAGCTACTCCAATATACTATGCTTAGTTCTCTGTTACAGGTCTTCCAATATAACATAATGCAGAGCAGTTACCAGACTGACAAACACTTGTTACCTGAAGGATCCTCAAAATATCTCCTTGAAAGTAGACCGATTCCTTTGAGGTGAACTGTAGCACTGGTCAAATTTACTGTACTTTGCACCAATCTGCTCTCTAAGCAAACACAGGATCAGAGAGGTATGCAACTAGGGACTTTGTACATTTTACAAACTTCCTGCAAGATGTAAAATACCTGTACTTGCTGTTGTACAAGGTTGCCTGCATGTCCTACCTGAAATGGCTCTGCATTGTGTGTGCAGTGAACAGTTTGAGGAGAGGTAAAAAGCCCCAGGTGTGCTCCAGAGAATGGAAAAGATCAGTGCTTGGCCTTCAGAGATGCCCTACAAGTACCTCTGTATGTGTAGTCAAAAGTCCTAGTGCCCCAGCATGAGAGGGATTCTCCCACAATCTTCCTTTGCTCAAATGCCATCTCTTTGGTCACCTTGTCAGGCTTGTGTCAAGTCCTGCCTTGGAAGCGGCCTCTCCTGGAATGGTGAAAACTATTAGGACTGTAGGATTTAGGTGGATGTTTTGATCGTGACAACACAGAAAACGCTCCTGAGAGGGGGAAAGCAAGCAGTTGTAATCTACTTGACTAATTCATGGGAATGCATGAGGGGCTGACATTCAAAAAGTATGAAGCACCTTTTTGAAACTGTTCCCTGGTGTTCTGGTTGTATGCACGGTGACTTGCAGTAGCCTAGCCTCCCGTATTTTTGTTATTAAAAAAAATTACCATTAGCTTTAGTATCTATCATGGCAGTAAACATGACACTATCCCTGTGTGTCCAGCCATGTCACAATATTCTCTTCTTAGCTCAAGCAAAGACAGCTTCCTAGCAAGAACACAGCAAAGTGTAAAAGCTGACAATTTATTGCTATGACTAGTAATATATATAATTAGTGTGTTTCAGTTATGGCTTCATTCTTTCATTTCTGATACAATGAAAACATTCATGTAGCACACAAGAGAACAGATAAAAGTGTTACCAAATGGTTGTAATTCCTACCCAAGACTGAGTAAGAATTCTGGTCCTTTAATTTTTTTAAAATTCTAGGTATTCATCCTTTTCACTGATGCATATATGACTGCTTAAAAGTACACTGTCATAGTAGCTGAAAAGCAAAAACCTTTTGTTTAGAGAAAATGACTGAAGAGATTAACATTGCAAAATAAATTTTATTCCTTCTACTGCAGGAAGAATCACCAGATGTATCTTAGTCCTTTGTTATAGTACAGTTTTAACCTGAAAATACAATGCTTATGAGGACAAATTATCAATGCAATTAGTATGTAAAATTAATTATCCTTTGATTACTCTACAAATAATCTACTTTTTTTTCTGTAATATCTTCAAGTGACACTTCTCTCCAGTTTATATATCACAAGACACAACAGAATAGAATTACAATATAAAAAAAAAAGTGTACTTTTTTAATTTTACAGATCTATAAGGAAGATGCTGAATGTTGACTAGAAAACTAACCTGGTAGTCAGCAGGTTTTCAATATGCAAGCTGAAGTCTTGGTCTCATCAATCTCAGTTGTGACTACATCTGAGCAAAAGTTTCATTTACATGATAGATTGAAAAAAAATTATAAAATATATATTTGACAAAAATAACCATTCTCTTCTCAAACCTATTTCTGCAAGATGCGTGGTACCTGCTTACTTGCATGGAAAATAGAAGAATTAAAGCCACACCTTAGGATCTAGAATCTTAGGGTAATGCAAACAGTTTATTTATGCCCTAAGACAAAGACTTTACAAACTTGGTCAGTGTTCTGGGGTACAAATGTAACACACTAACAATTAGGTACTACTGTAGTAGGCCAATGCTTTGGTATAACAATCCATCAAAAGTTAATTATCAAAAGTCCAACTCCAGAAGAAAAACAGGGAAGCCAAGTGCAACAGAGCACAGTGAGAACAGCTATACAACTGAAGTACAAAACTTCTGGAAGCAGGTCTTCTACTGATACTGTATAATAGGGATGAAAAACCGCATAGATTTTTCTAGGATTTCAACTGCATGAAGCTGCAAGAGACAAAACAAACCGCAGGAAACTCATACAGCTTAGGTAAATCAAACAGCAGGACAAAGAGAGGTGAAATGAAAAAGGAAGATAGCACTCCTTAAATAATCATGAAAAAGAAACATTTATAAAAAGGAAAGAAGTCAACTCCTACGTAAGAATGTGACACCTAACAGAATCCAATATAGGAAATGCATGCTCTTTTGACACAATACTGCTCTGTGACTTTAGAATGATACAATACTGCATTGTGACTTCAGAAGGAATGGAGTCCACGCAAAACAAAGATGTGCTATGATTGTAAAATACAAACACTGGATGCGTACAAATCTTAATTAATTAAAAACAGGTAAAGAGAGAGGTAACAGGAATGCTGACAACCCTTTCTGGAGACATTAGACCACCTCAAAGTCAGGGCTCCTAATATATTAGCTTGGGATGAGCTATCAAGTGAAGTGCAGGGACAGTTCAAACAGAATCACCTCAGGAACATCAAGTGACTCCAGGATATTCAACAGGCTTTCCAGTTTTGATACTTCTAATAAAATCAGGTTTACATCAGCTTGTCGAAACTGCAGCCATGAATAACACAAATTCGGCAGGCTGCTGATACTTACATTTGATGACAAATAATACATTGCAGCACAGTATCTGGAAGCAGTTGCTCTGAAGTCTGTTGACTCACAGAACAGTAGCAGAATTAATCAAGTTTTGGGCTGCCCATAGATACTTATGAACCTCCTAACTATATTTAATTGCATCAGATGAAAGCGTTGCATGTCACTAAAGATCAAAACCTAGAATTTAAGATCTTCAAACAAATAGGCTGGTGGGTTGTTTTAATCAGACACTGAAGAATGTAATAAAACAGTTCATAAAAGGAGATAAAAAATATTGGATCAGTTTTTACCATACTATTTTTGAGACTGACTATTGATGATAGCCATTCAAGAACACAGCCATCATAAAGTGATTTACTGCATTTTATTGCCTAAGTTTTTGAGAATTTGATTTAAGAGCCAAAAAAGGATGCAATGTATTTTTGTGTTAATGAGACACTTCTGGGTAAGATTTACTGTTCAAAAAGGACTGAGTGTTTGAAAAAAATAAATCTTATAAAACCAGGTCAGAGAATAAATGGATAAAGTGATAAAACTGGGAACAATAAAAACACTGTAAAGCCAACAGAGAAAGCAAATACTAATGGTAAAAAACAGGAAGAGTTATCCGTTTCTTTAATATGTCAATATGCACATAACTGTGTTTGATCTTTTGTGTGGTACTTAGTGAGGTTTGACACCCGCCTTGACCACACCAAAAAGACTGGCAAGTCCCAAAGACAGTATATTGTGATTAAGCAGTTTTCTCCAGTGTCTCTGACTCAGAAGAATGCAGGTTACCTTGGGCAGCTGCCATGCTCCAATGGATGATGGACTGCCTCCCTCAGCTTTATACAGAAAAAGGCGGAGGTGTTCATACATACATCACTGAAGATCAAAGACAAACAGCTGAGTGAGAAAATTAGTTCTGTCATCTCATAAAGGTCTAGAAGGTGCATTGTATTTGCAAAGGAAGTGGTTAGATCTCCTGTAGGCATGTGTTAACCATGGAGTATCTTGTCTGTCTACCAGATGGAATGCTAACCTTATGATCTATACCTGTATCTCATATGTCTGTTATGATGGCTGAATATGATGAAAACCACGATCTGCTTGAGATGACAATCTCAAACCTTTCCTTTTTGCAGGGAAACATCACAGTGGGAATTCAAATTTTAAACATTCAAATTTAAAATTGGTGTTTAGGCATGATGAGGAGGACTTTGCCTGCTAATTTGGCAATGGCAGAAGCTTTTTGAACAAGGCAGTTAAAATCCACAAAATGAGTAAAAGCTTACTGGGCATCTTCCTTATCTTTGAAGGAAGTACATAGCATGTAGTTAGGACGTGGCAGGCTGACAGACTCTGGATCTAGAAGTAATGACTTGACAACATAGGGGTACCAAACTGGAATAAAGCAATCCAAGAGAGTAGAAGAGCTGGTGAACTCCGTTCTGTTCTGTCCTTCACAGAGAGGCAAGTTGTCATTGTTACTCAGTTAAAAAAAGAAAACAAAACAGTAAAGAAACATGCTGCAACAATTTATAGTCTCTAAACGCATGTTGAAACAGTCCCTTTACAAGATTTTCTGAATTTTTCTGTTAATCTCTGCAATGTAGTACTCCAGGTCTAGTATAAAACCAAACCACACAAGCCTTATCACACATGCAATTCTGTCATTTCAATTTTGTATTTCAGTGGCTGCAGACTGTGTACCTCTGAGCCACATTTAGGACATGTAAAATACATATCAAATAAATAGTTACTTTTAATACAGAAGTAACAAAAAACATGTGAACAGCCTATGGTATGGGGCATGGTAGGCCATTCCCCACATAGCGAACATTCCTTGCAGTGAGCTGTTAATGTATTTTCACTATTGGAAAGACCTGCAACAGGCAAACACCAAGAAGAAATTTTAAGTTTTAGTTTCTGTACATTAATAAGTGGTAGCAGATAGATCAGAAATTCAGCAAAGCCATGCCATAAGAGCTCCCTGTTCATGTATTCAAATCCTACCTGACGAACACTTTGCTGCTTGCAAAAAACTGACCTAATTCCTAGAATGCGTTCAGTAAGTGTTGCAAATGTTCCTTTCTGAAGAAAAATCAGAAAATTTACAAGTCCACAAAGTTTAATAAGTCCAGCTCCAAAGGTAATACAACGCTTAATTTTGCAGAAAGATTGCAGCTGACGATTACTAAATAAATCATAACATCTTTCTTCCAACCATCTTCCACCCACAGTGAAAATAAGATACCATAACTTCTGGTGTTTGCTCAAAGGTTGGTATTTCTCTGTCTGAGATAGGTTGTTCTTGTATTGAATATCCAGAATAGCCTGCCCCACAGTTGCATTCTTGGAATAAATAGTGAATCTCCATAATATAAGCCATAAAAATGCTTTTACTTCTGGTTCAAAATGAGCCAACACCCCTGGTTTAAATCCATGAAAACAACTGGTAAACTGGGACCACACTAGTTGTTCCAGGGCTTTGTTTAACTCAAGAGCATCAAGTTGACTTATTCTGAGCACGGGATTCACACTCTTTTCATTTCCAATGCTGGATGCCATTTCTTCACAGAGAAAATGTTCTACAAACAAACACAAAAATATTTTAGTATAATGGAGCACTTTCTATTTTTATCATTGCTAAAGATTACAAAGTTGTTATATACACTAGCAGCAGACAATAACAAAAGCTTTTTCATAATTCTGTATTAATATGCTAAAAGATTTTTCAGGAAGCTTTATGTTAACAGTATAAAATTTCATCTCAAAAGAAGAGAGACTATTTCTCACAAACAGTAACATTTGAATTTGGTTATAGGGAAGTGTTTTAACAGCTTCTAAGTATTTACAACACTTTGCAGATTTAGTATTTCACTCTACAAATTTTAAAAAATAATAACGCTATGCATATCTGTAATATTCAACTGGACCTTAGCATAGATGATTAGGAAGAAGAATTGTAAAACTACATAATGTTTTATGGAGAAACAGGGAAAATTAATATACCAACTAAAATCTAGAAGAGAACAGTGGGGTGGATAGAAAATATTGCCATGTAAGTACTTCAGTAGCTGCAGCTGAAAGTAAAATCTTAGAAATGCGAACAAATTTAAAGATTAGAGAAGGTTAGATGAAAATTAGGATGTGAATGATAAATTTGATAAATAAAGGCAGTTACTAGTTTAGAGAAGAATCACCGTATGAGATTAAAGAAATATTCAGCAATCAGACCTAAATTACTATACAGTACATCACCAAAACTAGTATATATTTTCTAGTCTTTTGACAGGTGTGGCATTGTGCTACTTGTATAATCAACCTCCTGGCAAGATGATCAATGCATCCCAGAAACTTCAACAAATGTATACTCTTCTTGTTCAAGGATTGCAGAGAAAAAAACAAACCAAAACATCTTCAAAAATCACTTGGTTTAAATGTTATTGTATCTGGAATTCTGTGACTAAGGAATTAAATGCAATAAATTTCATAAGCAAAATATGGGTAACACCTCAGTAATGCAAAATTGTGGGCTAACTGATTTTTGGTTCCTTTTGTCCACAAAAAAAACAAACAAGTGTTTTAGAAGAAGTGGTGTATTTCAGGTAGTAAGCAACATATTTCACTTTCTAAACCAGATACTTTGTATAACAGACAAGAAAACGTTAACAGCCTTCTAGAGAAAGTACAGAAGGCACTGCAAATCCTTATTTACAAGAGGAAAACCTGCTATAACTCAAGATTGCTTTGAATAAAAGATGCCATGTAGGATCCTACATAGAAGTGGTTGCTAATGATGCTAAGAATACTAAAAGAATAATCCTCCAAACCAGTAATTGTTTTCTAAGAAACCCAGTTAAAACCATTATTTTGCTTAATATATGCTGTACAACAGTAGTTTCCAATTAACTAACACTGGCAACATGGGTAGGGCACACAGTAACTCCACGGTTTCTTTAAACTGCTCCTTCCTCATTAGCAAGCAAAATATGGCTGAAGGTAGTATAAGGGCACCTCCTCCTGGCAAACAGCTACGAGGTTTGTTGTATCAATCCACGCTGGCCTGACAAGTCAGGATGCAAGGGTATAGAAAGGCAGTATACCCAAGTCTGTCTCAGTCACACTTCTGTCTTTTCTGTAGTAGCACCAAAGCATAGGAAGTGCTGTTGGAAAGCATTATCCAGGATCATCCCCGTATCTTACCTCCTCCAGTTTGTGATCAAAGGACCAATTCAAGCCCTACTAGATCTTGCCATATCACTTAAAAATCTCCAGCTCAAATGACTGGCTTCCTACTACTCATCTTCTCCTCTCACTACTATTTTAGAAACCACAGCCTCCAATAACTCTCTGCTCTGCAACATGTCATTCTCGTTTAGTCCTATTCACTTGTAACCCCTAAAAGTCTAGCAACTTCTCCAATCTGGTAAGACCTCAGTCCCTTCCACTCATTTTACTCCCTCCTACTACTTTCAGTCACCTTCCTACTAGTACTTTATACAATTCCCAATACACAAAGTTACCCTTCAAACTACTGAACTTATGAGCTTATCAACAAATATTGTTCAACTTGAAGATAAGGCAGCTGAGGAGTGATCTAATAATCTTCCACTACCTAAAGGCTGCAGAGAAGACTAAGTCAAACCTTTCTGTAAGATGCAGTGAAAGAAAGAGAGGCCACTGGTTGTAATTCGCTACACAAGAAATTCTAATTGGACAAAGGGAAACTAAAAGACCTCCATCCCTGGAGATTCTTAAAACTTGACCACATGATGCCTTAACCATCGCTTAAAAGCAATGTTCTAGCATTGCTTTTATTCCAGATGTTCACAGGAGGACAGACTAGATGTTGTAAAGCTCTTCCCTGGAACTTGGACCTTGGCCTTCCCAAAAATTAGTGGATGCCTCACTGTAGAATCTAATTAATTTGTGACAATTCCTCTTTTTTTTTTCATGTCCATGATCCTTTATAGAAATAACTTCATAGAATAACTTCAAAGAAGCTGTCACTGTGGGCTGGAACTTAGTATACAGAAAATGGGAACTATTTTTGAACCAACAGGTGCAACCACTGTTTGTTAACCTTTGAGATCTTGCAAAAATCCAAGTCTCCTTTTTAAAAAGCTAGCATCAACATTTAAATGTGACATATTAAACATATTTTCCTGAATTATCAACCAGCAGACTGATTCAACTTTGAAGTAACTTTTATAAAAAGATGGAAAATATCCACTAGAAACACAAGCAATAAATAATAATATTGAAATCTTTTAAATTATGCTTATAATATTCCTAAGGCAGCAAAGTTTTCTTTTTGATGAACAATTAGGCAAGCAATTTAAGCAACAAAACTGGGCATTGTTCTGAAGTTCTTTGTTGCTAAGAACACTAAGCTACAGACCATGGCTGTTAACTGGACTCTGTGAGTTACTTAAAGATTATATCCATATGGCTTTGATTAGAATGTGTAAGCACATCTGAGTGTGCACACTGTTTAGTATGGGGTCAAGTGTACAGTTATATGCTATGCTTACTTCTGAACCGATTTAAGGCTTTATTGTACTTACAGAGTAGACATTTACTTCGCACAAACAGACATTAAGTTTGAAATGTGTGTTTTCCTATGAAAAATGTCTGCGAATATCCTAATGATCTGTATAACAGCAATTATTTCTTTGAAAGAAGAGGCCTAAATGGTAGTCTCCATTTTGCTATAATTGGGAATTGTCATTATATTCTTTATCTGTGGTAACAATTTTTTCAAGTGATAATAAAAAAAAAAATAAACAAAGTTCTCCCTTTTAAAATTACTTCTTCCATACAAAATGCTTTCAGAAATTTGTAGATTTTTCAATTTGTACTGTCTCTTAAAAATAGTAGTCCTACAGAAGGAATAAATGAGAAATATTCTAGTTTAAGACTAGATAAAAAACACAGCCTGTAAGTGTCAAAATATTTAACTTGTACTTTTAAATGTTACTTTTGCATTTGATATTCTGCTGAGCTACACAGACTATAAAGAGAATGTTTCTTTTCCTCTGTGTTTCTGCATTAAATTATATTTGCCATGTCCTTACTCGTTTAACTCCCTTATTTGGTCTATTTGATTTTTTAAAAAAAAACTTAAGAATTCAGAATTGTAAACACAGTAATGAAACAGAAAAATATCAATGCTCAGTGAAGGATGCCAATAGGCTTAGCTTATATTATCAGATTTGAACAGTCAAAAGTCAGGTGAAGATACATAATAAACTCTATGTGTGATTGACTTGTTACATAAATACACTTCAAGACAAACACTGAAGACTACTACTTGAAACATTCTCACTTGATTTTGTATCATCACAGGTATTGCATAGAAAACCTTAAAATTGCCTCCCAGAGAAAACCCCACAGAACATTTATTTCTTAAATAACCTAGTTGCTTTGCTTTGTTTTTTTAAACTAAACAAGTTAACAATGCTACTTGTACAGTTCACTCTGCAACAAAAATAAATTATTATTGTGTATCACCAGGGAAAAGTGAATGTCTTCTGGTATATGTTAGTACTGTTATTGAGCATTGTACAAATTATGAATGAATATCTTTTATTTGGAAACATGTTATTGGCAGAAATCTATCAATAGTAATGTGAGTATTGTCAACAGTCTGTCAATATTAATGTAATTATGATTAAGGGGATAACATGGATTTTAGCTACAATACCAAGTAACATCTCCTGCACTGCTGCTATCAATATAAGCATTATTATTGACCTGTTCTGGGACTATCAGTAAGAGATGTATTACAATCAGGCATATTTGTCAATGCATTCAACCTGCAAAAATTCTACATTTAAATTTACAGGTCTGTAGACTTTGCCTGCAGGAATATACAAATCCAAGTAACCTCTAGGGTGTAATTTTTTTCCACAGGGCTATTCCACTGTGGATGAGTAATCAAGGGGCATTCTCGGCATTTCTAGCATAATCCTTAGAAGATAAAATATTGTATGCAGAAACTTCAAAATATTTTTAAGTATGATTTGTCAAAACACTTTTTGGGAAGTGCAAATAATTTTTATTAAATAAATGAACTTAATTTCTTACTGCTCTAACTTAAAATAGCATTTAGGATGCAAGACATTGCACCCCCATTCACTTAACTGAGTTAATGATTTAACTATTTTAGATTATCTCTTCTGTGCAGCCAAAACATGTAGTCTGAGCACTAATGCACAGACAAGAATGGACCACAAGAGACTAGCTAATCCTAACTCAGCACAAATGCAAGCTCAAGAATATTTTGACAGATGTTCAACTGCTTAATAGAATAGATTCCACACATTCTCTAGTTTCTCTGTTTCAGTGTTTTATCACACTAACAATTACAAAGAATCTTTTTCTCATATTAAACCTAAAGCATCTTTATTACAAATAAGAACAGTGCTAATTCCATGGGAGAACACTGTAAGAACAACAGAGAAGAAATTCAAGTTTGTCTACGTATTCTCAAGAGCTAAAAATGGTGAGGCAAGTGAGGGTACTACATATAGAAGATTTGCCAATTAGACAATGTCATCTTTCCTAAAACATGCCTGGCATGATCTATCAGAAAAAAAAAACAACACACAAATTTTTTTCCGGCAGCATACTTAGTGTTTACCTTGAGGTCTACTATATCTTCTGATCTTTTTCTGTCATTTTTCTGTTTGAGTATTTGTTTGAATTTTTCTTCTAAATGCAGTACTTCATGCTAGCCTGAATTGTTTTCCATCTTGTTGATTTCAGCAGTTCTCTCCAAATCCATCAGGAGTATTTGGATTACACTCAAAACAAAGAAAAAAAACAAACAAACAAAAAAACCCAACACAAAACTTTCAATGCCTCTGCAGGTTAGTATCATCAGTAACTTCTGTGTGGGTTCTCTTCAGTCATCCAACTTATTAATACCTGCTCATCTTGACAGAGTAGTAATTTCTCTGTAAAGACAATTTTTCAACTTAATGCTGATAATATTAGCATCTAATGGAGACAATGACAATATTATGTTTCCCTAGCTTGCTTATGTAGGGGAAAAGTCTTCATTAAAATCAAGCTGTATTGTGCCTAAAGTTTTCCTCTTACTTACTAAGCCTGTCACTCTTAAGAGGAGAAAGAGATTGAGGTTTCTTACAAACAGGTCAAGTCAAACCATACTGGCTGTTTTAAAATTTCTTTTTAGCACATATTTAGGTAAAAATAATTGCTAAACTATTTACTCCTGAATCTCTATTTGGAATAAAAATTGAGAGCTCCAACAATTTTCTTAACAAAAGAATAAAAAGACAAAACCACACACACACACAAACCTATTTTGCTGGCTTTTTTTACCCATTGAGACATTAAATAAAGAGATAAAATCAGTGGTGTCTAATTCCTCAGTCTTTCTAGGATGAATTTTACTAGGATTTGCCACTTGAGCACATCTATATTAAGATTCCTTAAGCTATTCTTTATGTGCTTATGTTCCACTTTTATTTCCTAAGATTAATTTTATGAAGTAACAGGTCATAATATATCTTTTACAAAGTATGAAGTAAAGAATCAGTCTTTGAAAATCTGTTACTTGCTCTTTGTTCTTATTTAATAACAGAACTTGCTAATGGGCCTATCCCTTTGTGCCTCCTCATAGATCTCTGGACCCTTTCATTGCTTCTTTTCTCATGCTTTGTAAATTAAACTCACTTTATTCTTTAGAATCACTGACTTTATTCTTACATTCCTATGCTTCTCCTTTACATTTATCCCATGTTGAATTATTTTTGCCCAGACAACTCTTTTTGATTTCCAGTCCACTGAAGAATTGCCGATATATCAAGTCTCTAACATTTATTATTATTTCAGTTTATTATAATAAACTATCTCAATAGAAAGAAAAAATAGATTTTATAGCCTTCTCAACAGACTCAATTCTACCAAGTCCCAGCATTCAGATCTATGGCCCAAGCAGGGGGAACTGAGGTGGACATGAGAGGAATCACATCCCTCTGGAGAAACCAGCACTAATGGACAGTTCCTCTTTTCTTCAGGAGCTACAAGGCACTTGATACTGTGCACTCAGTGTTGCCACGCTGGATGTGTGTGACAGCAAGCCATACCCTTGGTCTACTATCCCTCCTTTTATGCTCACAAATTTAAGATCATAGAATCATAGAATCATAGGGGTTGGAAGGGACCTCGAAAGATCATCTAGTCCAACCCCCCTGCCAGAGCAGGGTCACCTAGAGTACATCACACAGGAAGGCATCCAGGCGGGTTTTGAATGTCTCCAGCGAAGGAGACTCCACAACCTCTCTGGGCAGCCTGTTCCAGTGCTCTGTCACTCTTACAGTAAAAAAATTTTTCCTGATATTCATCTTAAACCTCCTATGCTCCAACTTGTATCCATTACCCCTTGTCCTATCACTGGTCTTCACTGAAAAAAGCTTAACTCCATCGTCTTGACACTCACCCTTTACATATTTGTAAACATTGATGAGGTCCCCCCTCAGTCTCCTTTTCTCCAAACTAAAGAGACCCAGCTCCCTCAGCCTTTCCTCATAAGGGAGATGTTCCACTCCCTTAATCATCCTTGTGGCTCTGCGCTGGACTCTTTCAAGCACTTCCCTGTCCTTCTTGAACTGAGGGGCCCAGAACTGGACACAATATTCCAGATGTGGCCTCACCAATGCAGAATAGAGGGGGAGGAGAACCTCTCTTGACCTACTAACCACACCCTTTCTAATACACCCCAGGATGCCATTGGCCTTCTTAGCCACAAGGGCACACTGCTGACTCATGGTCATCCTCCTGTCTACCATGACCCCCAGGTCCCTTTCACCTACACTGCTCTCCAGCAGGTCAGCCCCCAACCTGTACTGGTGCATGGCGTTTTTCTTCCCCAAATGCAAAACTCTACACTTGCTCTTGTTAAACTTCATCAGGTTTTTCCCCGCCCAAGTCTCCAGCCTGTCTAAGTCTCTCTGAATGGCAGCACAGCCTTCTGGTGTGTCAGCCACTCCTCCCAGCTTGGTGTCATCAGCAAACTTGCTGAGGGTACATTCTGTGCCCTCATCCAGGTCGTTGATGAAGATATTGAACAACACCGGTCCCAGTACCGACCCCTGAGGGACTCCACTAGTCACAGGCCTCCAACTAGATTCTGCCCCATTGACTACAACTCTCTGACTTCTTCCTTTCAACCAGTTCTTGATCCACCTCACTGCCTGATCATCAAACCCATACTTGATCAACTTATCTACAAGGATGCTGTGGGAGACGGTGTCAAATGCTTTACTGAAATCAAGATAGACCACATCTACCACTCTACCATCATCTATCCACCTAGTAATTTCCTCATAGAAGGCTATGAGGTTAGTCAAACATGACTTACCCTTGGTAAAACCATGTTGACTGCTCTTGATGACCCCCATCTCCTTGATATGTCTAGAGATAGTGCCAAGGACAAGTTGTTCCATTACCTTTCCAGGGATGGAGGTGAGGCTGACCGGTCTATAGTTACCCGGGTCCTCCTTCTTGCCCTTCTTGTAGACTGGAGTGACGTTTGCTATCCTCCAGTCCTCAGGCACCTCTCCAGTTACCCATGACTTACCGAAGATGATGGAGAGTGGACTAGCAATGACCTCCGCCAGCTCCCTCAGCACCCTTGGATGCATTTCATCCGGACCCATCGATTTATGGATGTCCAGATTATGCAACTGATCCCTAACCCAATCCTCATCTACTATGTCCTCACCTATCTTGACTACTTCTGGGGTTATATGAATCTGGGGCTCATGGGAAAAGCCTGCAGGAGTAAAGACAGAGGCAAAGAAGGCATTCAGCACCTCTGCCTTCTTCATATCCTCTGTCACCAGGGCACCCACCTCATTCAGCAGTGGGCCTATATTGCCTCTGGTATTAGCTTTGTTGGCTATGTATCTGAAAAAGCCCTTTCTACTGTCCTTAACCCGACTTGCAAGGTTAAGTTCCAAGGAGGCCTTAGCTTTCCTAGTTGCCTCCCTACATTCCCTGACAACATTCCTATATTCCTCCCAAGTGACCAGCCCCTCCTTCCATGATCTATAGATTTTCCTCTTCCACTTGAGTTTCCCCAGCAGTTCCTTTTTTAACCACGCTGGTCTCCTAGCTCCCTTACTAGATTTTCTACCCATTGGGACACACTGATGCTGTGCTTGCAAGAAGTGGTCCTTGAATATTGTCCAGCTATCTTGAGCCCCTTTACCTTCTAGCACTCTGTCCCATGGGACTTCCCTTAACAATTGGTTGAGGAGGCCGAAGTTTGCTCTGTAGAAGTCCAGGGTTCTGGTCCTGCTGGAAAGATCCCAATGAAAACTATCTTCTACCCACCACAAGAATGCCAAAATATTTTTTTAATGTGAGATGCATTTTTCCCAGTTGTTTTTGTGTTGTTGTGGGGTTTTTTTTGTGTGAAAATATTCCATATAATTGTTCTTTTCAGTTTTTCTCAATAGAGAATATTTTAACGTCAACTTGAAATCAATACACTTTAAATATATATCTATAGAGTTAATTTTAAAATCTTCCTTTACATTAACTCATAATAAAACACAGAACCTAAACTCCAGCAGCTCAAAATATGTTTTGCCATTAGTTCTCATATCTTTCCTGCTCATGTAGTGCAGAGAGATACATCCTCAGATCCACCTCTAACTGGGAGCTCCAACTGTGCTCTCTCTTAGTCACTGTAAAATTAACTTATCGCTATATCAATAACTCAGATAAACTTACAAAAGATGGATTTTGTATTACTGTATGGATTTCTATATACTTTAGGAGGTAACTATAATTTTGTAAAGAACCAACGGATTATTTATCCATTTGGAATAACTACTAACACTAATTGAAAAATCAGTAACACTTTGCAATCACAGAAAATATTATACATTTTTTATATTCCTGAGAGGCAGGATTATTTTTAAAATTTAGAAAATAAAGGAAAACACTGAATAACTGACTGTGCAAAATCAATCCCACAGATAAAATTAAGTTTTGCACTAAGGAGGTTAAATGAGCAGCTAGTAACAAGTTCCAGTATCCTGAATTATACCGATCTATTCTATGTCAGAAGATGAAGTGCAGGGCAAAGATACCTTCAAATCACAGGTTGCTTTTCCAATTTTAACTCTGTAAACTTAGATTTAATAAAATAGGATACAAGAGATTAGCCACTGCTGAATGCCTGAAGACAGCAAGAAAACGCAACAATAACCCATTGATTTATCTTCCATAAACTACCTGACAGATTCAAAATATTAGGGCTTCAAGTTACAAAATCAAAACCAGCTCAGAAGAGCCAGAATGATGTAATAGTAACGAAGAGCAGTAGGAAAGCACTGCACTGTTAGGAGCTGTATATCAGTAATTTCTGACAGTATCTGATGGAAACTGAAAATCCCATGTCAATGTAATACATTCTCTCAATGAATGTTAGCAACCAAGACTATTATTGGCTACTGTTAAAGATACTCCAAATGCTAAGAGCTCCCACCGACTTCAGAAAAATTGGTGATCACTCAGCACTTTTAAGAGACATATTATTAAATTGAATCTGATAGACTAATTACTGCATCACTAATATTTAAGATAGCACCTTTTAAAATTTATGTTAAATTTAAGGCTACAAAAGCTCAATGTACATTTGTATTCCATATAGCATAAAGAACATAAAGAGAATCCTCCTACCAACTTTTTGGATATGGCCCCAAATTTAATGTATTAGAATAAATAGGAATATAAGCATGTAACAAGTCAAATGTTCAATCACTATTCTTCTTTATGCCGTATGCCATTCCTCTTCTTCCCCCGTCTTATTTACTCTTGACATCCTTTTCCTTAGCATGTCAAATTGCAAAGTCCTCTCTAAAAGGATGTGTCAATTCCACTTGTAAGTTCCCATTCTTTGCTGTAGTAAATTAAATCCAGCTGTTGTTACTTTTAATTAAACCAGTGATAAAAGAATCCAAAAGCTCAACAAATGAAAGCTGCATCGTAATTTGAAACTTTAAAAAAAATAATTCAAAAAAATACCTTGAACTCTAAATTGAAAAGCAAAATAACATGCACAATACACAGTATTTACTCTCTTTCTTTGGAACTAGATAATGGGAATTATCAAGTTGCTAAACCAAAATGGTTGGAGGGTTTCTTGAAGTAGCTTGACAGTGTTACAGTTGTGATGTTTAATTAGGAAGAAACAGCCCCTTGCAAGGAAGGGGCTTATGTGGGGGGAGAAGATAGGCCATTCTCCGGCAATATTTCTGACTAAACCTTTATCAAGGGGTATAAGCGCATGGGAAAGATAAAAGAACTCCTATGCTATAATTGTAGCTCTCAACTGTTGATCACATCATCAGATGACAGGGAGATCCTTGGGTTTGAAGAGATTTTGGTTATGATGAGAATACAAAGATCTGATACAAGGATGGATAACTGAAAGTCATATTGCATTGCATGTGTAAAAGTGAAAAGGATGCAAAGCTTAGTAGATGTGTCATCCGTTGTGTTAAAAAGGTGAAACATCACACTGTGGCAGAGGTATGCAGCTCCTTTTCAGAAAGGTTCAAAGACAGAACATGAATGCATGGCTGTGAGCACACTATAGGCAGTTACAGCCATAACTCTTCATTTGTGGGGTACTGTTACTTACCTGAAAAATTGACCTTATGCCCTGTGACATACCTAATATCTGCTTTGCACTGTTGTAAGGGCACTGTATCTCACATAGCCTATATTTATCAAGCACAGTGTCAACCCCAATTTTATGCATTTTTTCTATATCCCTCCTTACCTTTATTTGATTCAAAACTACTTAAAAAAAGAGTCATTAACTTAAATTCCCATTTGACAGCTCTGTGTTTCTGTTCTGCTCCTACCTGTCTGATCCATATGAATGGATCATCAGACAGGTATGGGAATGTCAGGATGAAAATTGAGAAGATATGTAGAAGGGATTCAGAAACAGTGTTTGTTCGATATGCACAGATACAATTTACCACAGATGACAGAACTCAAATTTTGCATTTAGCGCCTTAGTCTCATCATTTGTGAAACTCAGTCATTGCCAAAATTTTATTCCAACTTTCTCCCTTTTTACATATATATGCACACCAACTACACAATCATGAATAATCAGATATGCAAATGTAACAATGCTGATCCAAGTACTAAACTGCAGGAACATAAGGTCCTTTACCTTTTTATAAGAAATACTTGAGAGAAAGGCAAAATCTGCCTTAAATGCATAGCCAACTCATAATTAAACTCTGTCCACATCTGTAGCAAAATGAGAACTGTATGCAAGAAAAAATTTGTTACAGACTATATATTTATGATATGCTTAAGCCAAGAATGCCCTGCATCAATTAAAAAAAAAAAAAAAAAAAAGCCTGCTCACTGTCAGTTTTAAGTTTTAGCTTTGTATTATATGGCATAATTACTGAATACTTGGATCCAACTACAATCAAAGTCTCTCAACTGGTGGAAGGATAAAGAACAGTTCTTTATCTGCCATGCATGTCTCATTTTTTAGCCTTGTGTTATACAGAAACATAAACTGATGTAATTTCTGACTACAGTCACTCCCTGCCATTTTCCTTTAACTGTGTATTGCCACCTTTTCTTACAGACTAGTGACAATCTTCATTTGACCCTTTACTGATTTGCTCTTGTATGTTTAACTGGCAGAAAACAAACCTGTTCATTTTTCTGTAGATTCAGTACACAAACAGGTCAGCACAGCATCAGGTAAGATGTGTCCAGTACCAGTAAGGGCATGAGGACCAGGAAAAACAGTCATGAAACTGGCTGCCTTTGAATCTCAACATCATACTCTCAGTCAAAAGCAAGACAGAAAATCAAGCCTTTCCTTTGACTAGAAGAAATCTGCTTCTCAAACCCGACGTGTTGAATATGCAAGAATATCATCCCAACACTGTAAATACAAATAATGAAACTTTGCTTTCAAAAATGAAAAGAAAAAAAAAAAAGAATTATTTGTATAAGTCTGCTGTAGGATTGATGCAAACTTGCAGGTGAGAGGCTACTCTGTTTAAGTAAGCATCACTACGTGATTCCTATCCTACTCTTACCTTTTTGATATGAATGTACTCCAAAATGTTAGGCCTACACGGTGACTAATAAGGATGCTGGGAAAATCAAATGTGCTCAGTGTCCTCAAATCTTGACAGTTTTATTAGTTGGTAAATACAGTAACTTTAAGTACACATGGGAAGACTGATATGCTTTCATCACACTCACATCTAGAACTTAATTAGCATTTTAGAATACACTGGTACACGTATTATTACAAGTCAGAGTTTAGAAGAGAGATATTAATTTTCTTAGCGGGTAGCTTAAGCTGTGCACTGTGACAGCTTCTACAATCTGCCTGCAATTCCAATGTGAATTCTACTTATTTAGTTATCACCCACAATGTCATGGCCTACATTAACTAAATTTCCAGGAAAATTTCCTTTTGCCTCGCCAGCCCCTTCCTGTGGTATGTCCTGTCAGCTTCTCTGCTTGTAGAATTAATACTTTTAAATAACATTATTTTTAATATATTTATTAAGTTTTCTTACAACTTATATTTGGATTATTTCTTTTCTTTTCCAACCCTACTGCCAACATTAGCAAAAATGGAGACGGTGGAGATAAGCAGTGGAAGGGACAGCATTTTTAGAGAGGTTGTTCTCAAGTAGCTACAGACACAAAATGGTATTAAAGTGATTCAACTTACTTCTAAATGCAAACAATATCCACAGGTCCTTTCCTGAAGGGAAAGGAGAAGGTGCCCATACCCAGTCAGAATCAAACTTGATTCAAGAGTTGCACCACTGTTACAATTCCGTTATCTTCCCATGTCATGTATTTGTCATCTTTTTACTCCATCTCAAAGCTTTGTATTTCTTAGTTTTTACCTGTTCTTCCTCTGACAAATCTGTATTTCATTTCTTTTTGAAAACAGTCTGAAATAATTTTCCAATTTCTTGCAATCTATCTCCAAACCCAAAATACCTACCACCATATCTGAGAAGGGCATGTTACAAAGAGATAGCATCCTTTCTGTTCTTCTTCTCGTTAAGATTTTTGTAAAGTCTGGATGCAAACTAACAATGTTTGTAGACGTAGGTCAAATGTGGCTGCAGGAACCATTTAGCTCATTAAAAAGCTGCAAGACGAGACCCTGCTACCTTCTCTGTCCATCTACAGCATGATCTGACTCAATAGACTGCAGCTTATTAGCAAAACCCACCTTTTTGTTAATTTTTTTTATTTGCTGTTTTTAACTTTACTACTTAAGAGCACATGGAGTGCTGTAGAGAAGCTGGTGTTGAGAGCATACTAGTTGTAGCATCACATCCTTCTATTGCTCCTTCACTAGTCAATGTGAAAAAGTATGTATTACATTAGGTGTCAAGAGGAAAAAAAACAACCTCCCCCCCAAAAAAAACACAAACCCCAAAACCAACAAAAAAATCCCAAAAAAGTATAAGCAGTCTGCCTAAAAGCACCATACTGAAGCAACCTTCTGTTGCCATCCAAGAGATATAACAAATTGTAGGGGCTGTCATCATTAACAGCATCACAGTGAGTTGGAATCTATTAATATTTTTAGTTGTATACAACTTGCCATCATCTAGGCTAAATTCTCTCTATACATGCTTCAGGAAAAAGTATGTATTCAAATATTCCTCCTGTAAAGTTAGCATTTGGAAACCAGACCTTGATAGAGAGAAATTTGCATTAGGGTATTCTAGTGAAAGACTTGATTTTAATCAACAAAATTATCTTCTAACTGTGCACATTAGATACAAAATATAAAAAGGATGTATTTGTGCTTGTATCTTATGAGTTGTTCAGCTTAGTATATACTAAACATATGTATAGGTCTAATATATTTGCAGAGAGTTAAGTGTACTTAAGATGTGAAAGATAAACAGACATGTCCCAATATTTGTAGCATGTAGTTGTTTGTGATTTAAGGACAAATATGCCTCTCTTGAACCTTCCTGGCAAAGAGGTCTTTTTTTGCAGTCATTTTAAAGTAGTATGGAGTGCTTTCTATCTCTGAATTTCCTAAAACATGTGTGAGTCCACTGGTGGGTTGTCAAATATTGCTTGTATATTTACTGCAAGCTAAGAAAAACAAAAAAAAAGAAAAACAAAAAGAAAACTTCAGAGTTGACTGTCACCCCCTCCCTTTTAATTTTTTATAAATGTATTAACAGGGACAAGTAGAAAGGGATCAGTGTGTTTACTGTAAGTTTATGAAGTCCTGCAGGGAAGCTCAAAGCAGGGCCATCTGGAGCCAGTTGCCCAGGACCATGTCCAGACAGCTTTTGAGTATGTATCTCCAAGAACAGAGACTCCACAACCTCCCCTGGGTAACTTGTGCCAGTGCTTGATCACACTCACAGTGAAGATGCATTTCCTTATATCCAAGCCAAGCTCCCTGCATTTCAGTGTGTGCCTGCTGTCACTGGTCCCATCACTGTGCACCAATGAAAAGAGCCTGGCTCCATCCTCTTTGCACCTTTGTTTCAGGTAATTATAGAGTCATAGAATGGTTTGGGCTGGAAGAGACCTTAAAGATCATCTAGTTCCAACCCCCCACATGGGCAGGGACACCTTCCACTAGACCAGGTTGTTCAAAGCCCCATCCAGCTTGGCCTTGAACACTTCAGAGAGGGGGCAGCAAAAGCTTTCCCAGGCACATTGTTCCAGTGTCTCACCACTCTCACACTAAAGAATTTCTTTATAATATCTAATCTAAATCTACCCCCTTTCATCTTAAAAACATTCCCTGCCATTCTCTCACTACAAACACTAGCAAAAAGTCCCTCCCCAGCTAACCTGTAGGCCCCCTTCAGATACTAAAAGGCCACTATGATGTCTCCCCAGAGCCTTTTCTTCTCCAGGCTGAACTACTCCAACCCTCCCAGGCTGTTTTCACAGGAGAGGTGCTCCAGCCCTCTGATGATCTCTGTGGCCCTCTGGACTCGCTCCACATCCCTCCTGTTTTGGGAGCTCCAGAACTGGACAATAATCCAGCTGTGGTCTCAAGAGTGGAGTAAATCGGGAGTATCACCTCCCTTGACTTGCTGACTATACCAATTACATAATTATGTCTACTTCATAGAAATTAATAAGATCTCTCCTGAGCCTTCTCTTCTTGAGGCTGAAAAGACCCAACTCTCTCAGCCTTTCCTCACAGGAGTCATGATCCAGTGCATTAATCATCTTTATGGCCCTTTGTTGGGCTTTTCAGTATGTCCAGGCCTTCACTATATTGGGGAAGCCAGAATCAGACACAGTACTGCAGACACAGCCTGACCACTGCTGAGGAGACCACCTCCCTTGAGAACACTCCTTTGAGTTCTGTCCAGGATGTCATTAACTCCCATTGCCACAAGGGCACACAGCTGGCTCATTTTGAACTTGGTGTCCAACCCAGGGCCTTTTCTTCACAGTTGATTTCCAGATGTTTAACACCCAGCAGATACCAGACTATGGAGCTTATCCTTCCCAGGTACAGGACTTTGTACTTCACCCGACTGAACTTCACGAGGCTCCTGTCAGCCCATTTCTGTATCCTGTTAAGGTCTAACTGGATGGCAGCATAATCCTTCTGTCTGAGTGGCAGCCACTCTTTAAAGTTTTGTTTCATCAGCAAACTTCCCAACTCTGCCTCATCATTCAGATTCTGATCAACCCAGTCTAGTTGAAGATGTCCTGCTTACTGCAGAGGGTTGGACTAGATGATCTTTAAAGGTCCCTTCCAACCCAAACCATTATATGATTAACAAAGATGCTAAATGGGATCAGTCTCAGTATTGACCTCTGGAGTACACCACTAGTTACTGGCCTCCAGCTAAACTTTGCACCACTGATCACCATCCCCCTGGCTCAACTGTTCAGAAAGTTTTATGTTAACTTCAGTGTCTACTCACCCAGTCCATACTTCATCAGCTTCTCTATGAGGATTTCACATGAGGCAGTATTGAAAGACTTACTGGAAAAGTATCTACTGCCATTTTCTTGACAGCTAAGCCAGTAATTTTATCATAGAAAGTTATGAGGTTGGTCAAGCATGACTTCTTCCTCTTGGTGAATCCATACTGACTACTGATCACTTTCTTGTTTTTAATGTGCCTGGAAATGACTTCCAGGATTATCTGCTCCACAACTTTCCCTCCTTTCAGGGATCAAGGTGAGGCTGATCAGCCTATAGGTCACTGAATACATGTCCAGTTTACTTAAGTATTCTTTGATGTAAGCCTCTTCTACCAAGCGTCCATCCTCCCTGCTCCAGACCTTCCCCTGGGTTTTACAATTCCTGAAGTCCTTGCTAGTAGACATGGAAGTAAGGCCTTCAGTAGCCTGGCCTTTCCCATGTACGGTAACTCCAGAGCTTCTGTTCCATCCAACAGTGAGCCCACATTTTCCCTAGTCATCATCCTGCTACCAGAATATTTACAGAAGCAACTCCTGCTGCCTTTGACATCTCTCACCAGATTCAGCTCCTGTCAGGCTTTGACTTTCCTAATCACATCTCAGACTCTACCTCTATACTCCTCCCAGTTTACCTGTCCCTGCTTCTGCATACTTCCTTTTCATGTCTGAGTTTTGTGATGAGTTCCTTGGGCATCCATGCTGGGCTGCTGGTATTTTTGTCTGATTTCCTACTCACTAGGATGGACCAACTCTTGAGCCCTGAAGGGGTGATCCCTCAGTATCAACCAGCTTTCCTGCACCCTCCAGGGCCTTATCCTATGGGACTCTTCCTAGGAGATCCCCAGAGAGTCCAGAGTCTGCCCTCCTTAAGTCCAGGACTGTGATCTTGCTTTCTAATGCTTAAACAAGGCTCTTGGAGAAAGCTGGCACTAAAATTAGTAACCAATATATATTTCTGTCAGTGACCATATAACTTAAAGGAGACATGAGATGAACTGGAACAAACATGCTGAATACCTTTATTAAAAAATGTATTACCTAGAGAGTATTCAAAAAAACTCTCTGTCCAAAAAATCATTAAGTATCTAAAAAGTTTTAGAAGTTAGATATTAAAAATAATGTAATAGAATACATCTCATTCTTCAGTTAGACTGACATTAATCCAGAATGATGTTATTGGTAACGTAGGAGGTACATTTCTTATTAGATAAAGTGCTATCTTTCCATAAAAAAAATATTATGTTTGTTTCTTCTTATTATTATTTTATTTTTCTTATTACTAGAGCACACCATGCTTACCAGCTAACTTAATGAAGTTACATTTATTTTCAAAACTTATCAATTAGTATTAGCTAGACAAATTTATATTTTTTAAGTTATTCTTGATTCCTGTTCTCACTGAATAGAAATCTCAAGCGCTGTGGGATTTTTTAATTATTTTGTTTTAATTATTATTTTTAAGAGTAGGCCATTTTTAACCAATATAGAAATAAAGCACACAGGTAGTAATTATGAGTACATTATAATTACATTATAATTCCAAATTGTTAACTGATTTGTCTACTGTTTAATTTATTACTATTTTTCCTTCAGACATCTGTTTCTCTCCTCTGTCTTTTCTTTTCCCCTACTCTCTCTGAAACTTACAGCTTTGAAATTACTTTCACATGTTTAAAACAGTAAGAGTTTTATTTAATTCATCACAAGAACATTTGCTTCCTGTATGTCCTAAATCACAGTAAGTATCAACACCTTTCTGTGAGTCACCACCCTCTCTAATAAAATCAATTTTATGTAGTGTTGGGGTAGGGAAATAATACATTAATCTAATAGGACACAAACACACAGAGCTCTCAAATAACCAAACAAAAAATTCCTTCCTAAAACTAATCACCTTCCTTGCACAAAACATATTCCATACATCTAGCTTAACCCTTAATAACCCACCAACACAAACTGGGGGATAACATTCCAGCTACCTGACAATCTTCTAATCAGTAGATGGATATACAATGCATCTGAAGACCCATTACCTAAGACATTAAACTTTTTAAAAATAAATTTAGAGAATGATATTTTATATGCTTGTACTAAGAGTCCTTAGGGCAGAGATGAAAGACAGAGCTGATTCAGACACAGAATCACAGAATCCTAGGGGTTGGAAGGGACCTCAAAAGATCATCTAGTCCAAGCCCCTGCCAGAGCAGGATCACCTAGACCACATCAGATAGGAACTTGTCCAGGTGGGTTTTGAATGTCTCCAGCAAAGGAGACTCAGACAACCTCTCTGGGCAGCCTGTTCCAGTGCTCTGTCACTCTCACAGTAAAGAAGTGACACCACTATTATTTCCCAGTTTCAACATTTTTAACATGACTAAAAGATACTTTGCAACTTACTCAGATGTGTCTAATTTTAGTTATTTACTAAATTATATCAACATTAAAAGTTTGACTACAGCTTTAGTGGGAAGTGATTTTTTTCATTTGGTTAAAAAGATGACCTCCACAAATGAAAACCTACAAGTATGAAACATGGCAGGCCTAGAAGTTAAAAGGACTTACAAACTGATGCAAAACTCGAAGAAAGAAGTTATTTCAGCTACCTTGTCCGCAGATTAATGCGATTTCAGTATGGTTTGTGCTCAATTTTCACTTAAAAAAAAAATATGTAAATATATATGTACATAATATTGTGTTTTGAAAAAAAAAAAAAGAAAAGATATTGCTACTTATAAAAACACCCACCCACCTCTTTCACCCTCCCACAATACAAGCCAGATTGGTAAGCAATAAAGAGGGATGTAAATATAAGACCCTTGCAAAACCAAAAGCTTCATAGACAATAGCTTTAAATGTATTACACTTTCCAATTCACTGACTCCATCAATTACTTAACAATACAGAGAACACTATAATCATCATGGTAATTAAGAGTGTAAATGAATAAGCCATTAAAATATTAAGATTTTTTTAAAATAAAAAATGCTGCTTTTTGAAGAATATGTTTGCACAGAAAGACACAAACTTCTGCGAATTCTTAGCAATAAAAGACAAATTATTTTCAAAACATTACTGCAGTGCATGGGATAGCAAAAGATTGGAAAATGTTTCTTTATAGGAAAGTGAAATTACTTTGAACTATCCTGTTCCTGGTGTAATCTCTCATGCACAGTGCTGTCTTTTCTTCACCTGCATCACGACAGATACAACTGCTGAGCTACTGTCTCCAAAGGGTTTGTGGAGAATCAAACTCTTTAATTCTAAAAAAGTATTCTTAGTAGCAACGAGTGCTAGAGCATTAGCAACCACAGTAGGAGCTCCAATACTGACATGATAATCTATTTTCATAGTAAATTCCAGAAGAATTAAAATATAAGTGTCCCTACAATACTCTTGACATTATGTATCCTACTGGTGTATTTCATTTCTTAAAAAAAAGGGGGGGCAAAAATCCCACCCTTTTCAAGAGTTCATTTCTACATCATAGAGGTGTGATTTGATCCTCTAACTCCAGATGAGGTAATAGAAATGGATGACTTACTGCAGTGTGAACAAACCTTAAAGAATTCTGAGGTGTGAACAGTTACTTTCCTTAACAGTTTATTTGCTACCTTAATTGATATCCCAGCTGTTTTCCTACTAATCACTTAATTCGATAAACAACTGATGGCAGACACCCAAGAAGTAAAAGACAAACTGCTTATGAGTAGAAACTAAAGCCTAAAGAGGAAAAAAAGTTTATATAAGGCAGTGCTAATAGAATAGATAATAAAGAATAAAAATAGTAAGCAACTTGTTGCTGAACTGCCTATTAATAACAGCCTCAAATAAACCAGACATAAAGTCACTAACTTTCAGTAAAAAAAAATAAAACAAATGGCTAAATATTTTGGAATCAGATTTTACTACAAACCGGCCATAATTAATCTTTGACTTTGGCAAACACTTCCTTTCCACTGACATGTCAAACATACTATTAAGAAATGTACTTAAGAGATCGAAAGTAACATACAGTGCTGTGATTTTCAATATGGGCTATATGATATGTACAATTCATCTCTCTGCCTATACACGCTGGCCATTCAGACTAAGTGTAAATTAATTTTGTGGCAATCCAACAGTTTGTTTCTTACAGGCTGCACAAAACTGGATTAAGAGAAGGCAGAGAGGAGCCACTGCCACCTTTAGCGGGCAGCACCTATAGGAAACCCTGTCAGTCACAGGAAAGATTTCAGAGGCCTATAAACGGCTCGCTCTCTCAGCTGACATTCGAATAACAATTAATATGAAAAGATCCCTTTGCCAGAAGATTATGCCCTTTCCTCTCTGCAGAGCATGCTACCAAGTGCTGTGCTTTCTGTCCTTACACCCTGGGCCTACCTGGAGACCCTGCAGCGTCTCTGCACGCTGATGCACTCAGCAGGGGACAGAACGCCAGTGGGCCTCAGGAAGCTGAATCGCCCGGACACAGCGGGAGGCCAAACACCAGTTTTTATCAACAGGGCCCGGAGGAGCGTCCAGGGCTACCCCTCCGCCGCGCTCCGGCCAGCGGTCCCGAGCCTGTCGGGTCGCAGCAGCTGCCTGGCCGGGCTCTGTGGAAGGCGGCGGGTCCCGCTGCGGGTCCCGCAGTGCGGCCCCGCCTCGGCCCCGCTCCCTAGGAAGGCCAGCAGCACCCCTGCCCCGCGCCGCCCCGCGCCCCCACTGACCTTCGCCGCTCCGCAGGGGTAAGGCGTGGCTGGCTCTGCCTCCAGCTTCCTAGGGAAGGCCTGCGCGGACGGGGCCTGCGCGGGCCACCCCCGGGATTCGCCCCCGGCCCACCGGCACCGGCCCACCAGCAGGCCCCTCTGGGTCATAGAGCCAGCTCCCGCTGCCTAGAGCGGCTGCAGCACGGACAGTAGATACCGCGGGGAACCGTCTAGAGGGGCTGTGCAGGAAGTACTCGGCGACATCGAGATGACGCACTAGAACGGCTCCCGGGGCGGAATCCGGGCCAGGGCGAACGGCGCGGCAGCTTGACTGACAGGCCGCCGAGCGAATCCCTGGCTGGGAGTGAGGTTAAGGAGCTAATGGAGAGGCAGGAGGGGGCGGCTCCTCGGCCGAGTCGGGAGGGAACTGGTCTAGGCGCAAGAAGGGCGGCTGTGAGGGAGGTTGGGCGGGTCGCTGGTTCCATTCTTAGGTCCGTGAGAGGGGTGTCAATTGTTCTGCTGGAAGCAGAGCTGCGGTTTTACCATCTTCAGCTCGGCAAGCGCCAGCAGCGGCCTCTGCTCACGCTAGCCACCCGTGAGGCGGTAGAGAGGCTCCCGGCTCATGGTGGGGGGTAATCGAGGGTGATGAATTCGAGGGGGTAAGGCTGAGCAGCTTGGGAGTCGAGCGCAAGTTATGGTGCACTAGAGGCTCATGGAGGAGCAGGGCTTGTGTAGCTTTACTGACAGGATTCACAGTGCTCTGAGAGGAGAAGCGGAGCAGGCCAGGGAGAAAATGTGGCAACAGCCTGGAAGTACTGCAGACAGGTATTTTTCCCTAGCACTGTCCTTGGGGCTCAGTATTTGGGCCAGACCAGTTTAGCAACGATTTGTGTGAGAGGTATAGTTCTCTTAATGACATAAAAAACTTTCAAAGACATCATCCCTTCAGTGTCTCCAGGAGAAGAAATAAGTTTTGTCTTATGGCTGTTACAGGAATTTTACAGTTTTTATTTAATGGATGAGGGAAAGGTTGTGGATATTGTTTACCTAGACTTCAGTACAGCCTTTGACAACTGTCTCCCACAGCATTCTTCTGGAGAAACTGGATACATATGTTATAGGCTGGTGTACTCTTCACTGGGTAAAAAAAATGGCTTACTGGCCAGGTCCAGAGGGTTGTGGTGAATGGAGTTAAATCCAGCTGGCAGCTGGTCACAAGTGGTCTCCAGAGCTCAGTACTGGGACCAGTTCTGTTTAGCATTTCTATCAGTGATTTGCATGAGGGATTCAAGTGCACCCTTAAAAAGTTTGCAGGTGACACCAAGTTGGGGGGGAGCATTGATCTGCCTGAGGGAAGGAAGGCTCTCTAGAGGGACCTGGACAGACTGGATTGATGGGCTGAGGCAAATTGCACGAGTTTCAACAAGGCCAAGTGTCAGGTCCTGTACTTCCATCATAACAACACCATGCAGCAGGCGTGGGGAAGAGTGGCTGGGAAGCTGCCCTGCGGAAAAGGACCTGGGTGTGTTGATTGACAGCTGGCTGAATATGAGCCAGCAGTGTGCCCAGGTGGCCAAGAAGGCCAACAGCATCTGGGCTTTTATGACTAGTGTGGTCAGCAGGAGTAGGGAAGTGACTGTGAAGGACCAGACCTTTCCTCACAAGAATATAATATGCCTTTTAGGTCAACAGTCATAATTGGCTTAAAGATGGCTGCTCCACGTGGCACTTTAAGCCCTCTCCTGCCTGCCTCCTCTGCCAGAAAACAACAACTCCGACGGCATGAGGGGGAGGTAGCCAGCTGCTAGCTAGAGAGGGTCAGTGGCGGGAAAAGGGCAGCATGTTGCAAACTGAAAGTCTGCCTGGTAACAGCAGTGGCGGGAAAAAGTCCCTGCCTGATTGGCTAAGAAGCCCCAGAAACAAGAGACTGGCCAATTGGGAGCAAAGGAGACCCACAAAAGAGACAGCGTGCGTGCTGCTTGGGGGCGCTTTTGGACGGACACTGGAACTGCTCCTGCTTGGTTTTGGGGGGTGACCTGCGCCTTGGGGGTGCCTGCCAGCCAGAAGTCCCCGCTCCTGTTTCGGCTCCGCTTTACCTGCTAATCCTTGCAAACCTGGCTTGTCCCGCCTCGCCCACGGCTTTTTGCAGCCCGGCTCCTGGCTAGTCCTGGACCTGCTGGTTCCTGCAGCCTGGCTCCTGGCTAGTCCCAGCTCTCCCGGCTCGTACCGGCTCCCGCTTCAGGTGTAGTCTTGGCTAATCTCCGCAGACCCGGCTCATCCTGCCAAGCCCGCGGCTTTTGCAGTCCCGGCTCCTGGCCTGCCTGCCGTCCTGCCAGCCTGCCTGCCGTCCTGCCAGCGGTCCTGCCAGCTGCTGAGCACGTCCAGTGAGACTTCTTCCTGCCACCCGTGGTTCTAAGACCAGTTTGCAGGGGAAGTCACCCGCAGCTACTATAAAAGTACCTAGACCATCTCAGGAACAAAGTAAAGGATTGTATTCTGGGTATAAGTCTCTCCCGAAGGTGTTCCTGTCTCACCTGCACACAAATCGCGACCCTATACAGGACAAGCGTCAGGCATATGCCTCTTTCCTCTTCCCCTCTGTGGATAATAATAATTAATCTGGGTGTGTAAATAAGGTTTGCTTATATATATAAGTATTAGAGCATATGTAAGGTCTTGGTATTTGGTGTTTTAAATATATTTTCTTTTAATTACTCTCTTTGAGTCTCCTGCCCCAAATTGTTTTATTTCTTCCCCTCAATAAACCGTGTATTCATAAATTCTAATGGGGGATTGGCTGCTGTTATTGGAAAAACTAGTGAGCATTGAACAAGTGTCTCACCCGAAAAGTCAGTGCCGAAGTTCACTGCTCCTCTGTGAGAGGTGAGCACTGCGTGCGGACCTCTCGGCAGATCCCGATAAGTTAAATTCACTCCAAAAAGGAGATAAAATAGGTCACAGATTGTGACGCTGTCCCCCTGTACTTGGCACTGGTGAGGCTGAATCTTGAGTACTGTGTTCAGTTTTGGGCCCCTCACTACAAGAAGGACATGAAGGTGCTGGAGCAAGTCCAGAGGAGGGCTACAAAGCTGGTGAAGGGTCTGGAGCACAAGTCTTACAAGGACGGACTGAGGGAAATGGGGTTGTTTAGCCTGGGGTCAAGGATGCTGAGGGGTAGACCTTATGGTTCTCTACAGCTACCTGAAAGGAGATTGTAGGGAGGTGGGTGTAGGTTTTTACTAGTAAAAAGTGGTAGGACCAGAAGCTACGGCCTCTAGTAGCACCAGGGGAGGTTTAGATTGTATGTTACTAAAAAAACCCACCAGAATCACTCAGAATGTTCGGGTTTGGAAGGGACCTCTGGAGATCATCTTGTCCAACCCCCCTACTAGAGCAGGTTCACCTAGAGCAGGTTGCACAGGATGGCATCCAGGCAGGTTTTGAGTGTCTCCAGAGACGGAGACTCCACAATTGTTCTGGGAAACCTGTTCTAGTGCTCTGACGCTCTCAAAGAAGTTCCTCCTCATGTTTAGATGGAACTTACTATGTTCAAGTTTGTGCCCATTACTTTTTGTCCTGTCACTGGGCACCACTGGAAAAGGACTGGCCCCATCCTCCCGACACCCAGGCTTCTAGTATTTATAAGCATTGATACGATCTCCCCAGAAGAAACTTATTCAGCAAAAGAGTTATCAAACACTGGAACAGGCTTCCCAGGGTTGCATCACCATCCCTGGGGGTACTTTAAGGACGTGTAGATGTAGTGCTTAGGGACATGGTTTAGCACTGGGCTCAGTAGATTTAGGTTAATGTTTGGACTGAATGATCTTAAAGGTCTTTTCCGACCAAATGGTTGGTTCTATGGTTCTAAATAAGTTGAGAGGAATCTATATTGTTTATTGAACATAAAAATTAAAGGATACTCAAATAGTGATATATTTATTTCGAAACACTATATTTAGTTTTGGCATATTGCAGAATACAGATTTGCAAGTGATGTTAAGGGTCCCAGTTCTTCAGATACCTTGTTGGGGTTGTCTGTGCTAAGCAGGCCATGGGCAATTCCAGGGGCACTTAATGATGGGTTTTATACTATTTTTTTCTAACTCACAGCCAAGAAATTAGGTAGTGCTCTGGACTACTTGTGTCACAGAACAGGATAAAGCCTTTTAGGAACATTATGATCTTGAAACAGTTGAATATTTAAATGACTTTTTCACAATAGTGAAGCATCTTCAAAACAGATCATAGAATCATTGGGTTGGAAGGGATCTTAAAGATCACCTAGTTCCAACCACCCTGCTGTGGGCAGGGGCAACTCCCACTAGACCAGGTTGCTCAGAGCCCCTTCCAACCTGGCCTTGAACAGATCCAGGGAGGGGGCAGCTAAAGCTTTCATAGGCAACCTGTTCCACTGTCTCACCGCCCTCATAGTGAAGAATTTCTTCCTAATGTCCAACATAAATCTACCCCCTTCCAATTTAAAACCATTCTGTCTCATCCTATCACTACAAGCCCGTATAAAAAGTGCCTCCCCAGTTTCCTTTAGGCCTCTTCAGGTACTGAAAGGCCCCTATAAGGTCTCCCCAGAGTGTTCTTTTCTCCAGGCTGAGCAACCCAAACTCTCTGGATCTGTCTTCATAGGTGAGGTGCTCCAGCCCCTCTGATCATCTCTATGGCCCTCTTCTGGACTTGCTCCAAGAGCTCCATGTCTGTTGTGTGTTGGGGACTCCAGGGCTGGACACAGTACTCCAGGTGGGGTCTCACCAGAGTGAAGTCTCATGAGGGGGTTCTCGTGAGATGCCAAACTTCTTTAACAGTGACTAATTCTGCTTTTAGAAGAACTATTTGAAGTGAGTAAGGCTCACTCACGTGACTGATTTCTCCAAATGGGCATTAGATCTTTTTATATGGAAACTGTATTTTAAGCAAAATGAGGTAACTTTATCTGTTGAACTAAGACAGCTCTTTTGTTTCTCAGAAAGACATTGTAGTGGAAAGCTTATGACCAGTAATAAAAAAACAACCACCCCAAATGTTTAGATAGTGTACCATATCCACCAAGGTATTTGGCATGATTTATTGTTTCTCTTCTTGAAACAAAATGATACCATCATTTATTTCTGCTGAGGAGTAATTAATTTAACTGAATCATGGAATTAATATTCTATTCATTATAATTTATTTAGCATTGCATATTTCAATTGGAAGCAAACAAAAACAATTCCGTGTTCAGGAGCTGTAAAGAGCTATACTACCATTTGACGATCTTGTGCAGTGAGACCCTGTGTGACATGTACATACCAGAGAAAGGCAACAGAAGAGCTGCAACTCAAGACCTAAGCAATGTGCTGTTTCTTGGTGGGGCCGATATTGTTGTGACTGTGTCTGGGAGCCATGCTTTCTTAATGAGAGATTGTTCTCCCTAGCCTTTTGCCTATGTTTTGACCTGATGCTCCAGATAACCATCTATGTCTGTCACATGAGGTCTCTGAACAAAAGCTTGCAGTGCTGAATTGTCAGCATTTGGAATACTTCCAGACCCTGTAACAGGAAGTGTAAGTAGGGAGTGCTGAGCTAGTCTTACATGCAGAATCGGAGTTTTGACATGAGTTCTGAAAGATGAGTTTCAGAATAGTTCATAAATAACTCTTGAAGCCACCTTTCCTCATTCACTCCAGTTCCTGAAAGAAACGGTAAACAAATAGCAGTAGTTAATATCTGAGGTTTGACCTCATTTCTGTACTCATCTGACACTCACATTTCCTCCAGCTGTTCCTTCTGCTCTGTTCATATGGAGATCATCTGGCCCCCATGCTGCTGAGAAATCTGCCTTTCCTCCAGGACTCCAAATGGATGGAGGTAGCAAGTTCATTGCTGATCTGATCAGTTTGACAGACTGAATGGCTGAAAATGGATACCTTTAGCTTTTTCTAGCTGGTAAAGAGCTTGCTTAAACTACTACAGCGGTGAAAAAGGGAGTTTTCAGATATGCAGAATGAAATGGGTAGCAAACTAAGGTTACCTTCCTCTTTGAAAAACTTTCAGTGCCCCTTCCTCCCTGCAAGCAGTGCTTGAATTGTTGTTTGCTGATGATTCAATAATCAAAATCTTATTTGTAGTGTCTGTGCACTGCACAGATTAGAAATTTAGTTACTGCAGTTAATGTTCTTCCTGAAGTGGAAAACCGCAAATAGGGGACTGCAATATGAAGAAAGAGTGGGGGATGGAAGAAAAATGAAAAACTAAAGCATACCTTTGTTCAAGGTTTTCATTCGCATCTGACCTTCCCTGTCATTTCTATCCTTTTAATTCTTTCAGGAGATGATAGAAAAATGTCCTCTCTGACTGCAGAAGAACTCAAATTTCTGTGCCACCACTTGAAACATGATGCTTTTAAAGCAGGTATTTTCCATGGCCTTAACTGCTCACAGGTCTGTCCTAAAACCAAAGTACCCACTGTGCATACCTAGTAAGTACTGTTCATAAACATTTTTATAATGTTTGACCTTAAGAGTGACCTGAAGATTAATGGATATGTTGTATCCGTTTTAATGGGTCTCTTCTCCCTTGGATGCACACATGTGACTCCCATTAGCCTTAATGGGAGTTATATGTGTGCCTAGAGGTTAGACAAGATCTCTAAAGGTGTTGTTATGCTCTGTTGTATTAATGATCTCATAATTGCTGAGATGCTGCACCTTTGCATTGAAAGCAAACTAATTAAATCAGTCTAGTGTAAGTTGGTATACTAGCATATCTGGCGTGTATGTGTATTTTCCTGAGTTCCTCACTACACAGAGGTAGACGCCAAATTGAATGAGGAATTTAGACTTTAACTGTAACTTGGCTTCCTTTTTAATATTTTTTTAGTCCCAAATGATTTCATTAATTTGATTCCTAAGAAAGGTGGTTGTTCGTGCCAATAGAGAAGAAAAAGCTGAGTGTGGTGGTTTATTTTATCATTAAAGCATGTATTGAGAAAAGAGACTGAATTGATTTTTATTTTTGAAGTTCCAAATCATACATTTTGAAAAAGCAGTTTGGCCTAGAAGATTAACGTGAAGCTTGATGTTGAATTTTAATTATGGCTTTGTTACTAATTTCCTCCAAGTGCCTTTAGACAAAGCACTTCACCTTTCTTTTATTGCCTGGTATGTAAAATACCTGCTTTCTTCTTAGTGTTGTAGATATAAATTAATATCTGTTCTACGCTTTGAAATTTTAAGATGGGTACATCCAACTGTATTCTGCTGGCATAATCATGACAGCACAGGAGGAGGAAAAAAATCATAGTACCTACCTGATACAGCCATGAGATGCTCTGGTAGAGATGCAGATCTGTTGAGAGAACTAGTGCTGTTCCATAGTTTATTATGCTTAAGGCAGTGCACTGGTACTCAAAAATTTACAATTTACATTATATAGACATTAGGCATTTTTATCAGTCAAAATAATTATTATAATTTGACTGTCACTGTCAAAATTGTATGCTGACTTCCATTACTGTTCTAATAAGTTTGAAAATCAACCATGATGTAGTCTTCTTTGAACATGTAAAGCTGGGGAAGGAATGAATCTTAAACACTTCTGTTCCTCCAGAATCTAAATATTATGTGGTAACCTTCACATTTAAAGTTGTTTGTTTGTTTGTCAGTCTAAGGTATTATACACATTCAATTTTATGATTCAGATTTGCTATTTGTGAAGTAACAGATAGATTTTGCATCTTTTCTGATTTTTAAAAAAGATACTTTATTTTTTCTTGTTTGTTTCTTAGTCTATAATATTACGCAGAAAATTTCCACTAAGACTGTGATCTTTAGCTCTGTAATTTAAAATACATTTGACTAATGTATAAAATATATGGTATAGTTTGATCAAAATTTTCCTCCTCACTTGCATTTGAAACATTAATTTCCTTGGGTTTTTAGTAATTTGTAGTTATTTCTCCAGTACTATTTCCTTCTAAAGAATAAATAGCTATTCTTATCAGTTATATTAAGGCTACATAGAACATTGTTAAAGAAAGTTGAAAATTAAACCGCAATTCTACTGTTCATATCTTAAGGGTGATTCAGTAGTGGAGCAGGTTTCCCAAATGGGTTGTGGAGTCTCCATTCCGGGAGGTAGGAAAAACTCAACTGCGACAAAGCTTTTAGCAACCTGCTTTGAGTGAGGTTGTGACATGATGACCAAGATGTTCTGTTCCAACCTCAACAATTCTGTGATTCTTGTCAAGACTTTTTCATTGTAGATCAGCTTTCAATACAAGTTCAAATATTTAAAATTGTAGTTTTTGCCCTTGTCTTAAATTGAAAAGCACGTAAGCTGAAGCAGTGAGCGTAGTGTGATTTGCTACGTGGAATGTTATAGGGCTGGGCAGTAGTATATATACTATGCACTGTGATGAGTACATTACAGTTATGTCAGAGTAGAAAGACTGGATACGGTACCCATATGCAAGGTGCCTATGTTTTAGCCTCACTTGACATAATACCTAAGTAAATATTACACTAAATATTAATTGCATGAGTTGCCTATGTTTAATTTTTTATGTGTAAGCTCATTTACCTTGCAAATTCCATTTATAATTTTAATATGAATGAACTAGTTGGGCCTTATAAGAGATTTTTTCAGATATAATAGTTAAATTTTAACTGAGTAATAGAAATATTAGGTGGTTTACTGTGAAGTTAAGGTGTTAAGCTGAGAACAAAAGCAAAGTATTGGGATTTTTTTGAGTTATAGCCTGACTTTGTAAACTAATGTTCTGTATATAACTTAGTTCTAATTCTGATTCACTGAGGTTTACTGTAGCCAGCTGTTTACCTCTGTTCTGTAAAAAGGTAGCTGGGTAGGTAAACTAAAGCACAACCTTACTTTATAATAACCTCTGTGTTTTATCGTCCTGTGCCATCACTAACAGTTGTAAGCTTTAGTGATCTGAAAACTGGGATAGTTTAGGCATTGGTACCCCTCACTTTTGACTGTAGGTGTTACTGAAACAGTGCAAGTGATAAACAGATTGGTGATACCATCTCAATAGCAATTTGTTTGAACTTGCCTCTAGAGCTCTTGAGGGTTTTGGAATTTTGTCATTTGTTAGGTAGTATTCCATATATTTTTTTTTGTATGGCAGGTATATTAAAACTTGCTGATTATATTGGTGAAAAAGGTCTGTTACGTTGCAAATGCTCAAATTGTAAGGAAGCTAATAAATCACTCTAGATTAATGATTCCTAGATGAAATAAATAAATAAATAATATGACATCAAAACATAACATTGCTTTTGCTAACCTGTACTTCTAATTACCTCTGCTCACACACTTCAAAGATGAAAGAAAATGGATAGTAAAATTTTTAATGGCCTATGGAGAGATATATTTTATATGGTTTCTCTAGCTTGTGTTAAACCCATGTACAAAAAGTAGTACTAGTAGAACAATTGCAGATATCAAGGTGTGTGTGGGAACAGGCTAAAAGGGACTAGAGCTTGTCTTAAATTTTGTCTGCCCTTTTATTTGTGCTTACTTTTGCAGTGGGACAGGAGTCCAACTTTCCATTCTTTTACAAGTGAATAATTTGTCCCATTTGTTTCATTCTGTGGATTATGTCACAGAAAAATGCTGTAGGAATTCAGTGCTATTTAAGTCCATTTTTATAGATAGGATAAAGGGACTAATCTGATTCTGAATGAAGGTATGTGATGGATAAACAGGAGTATTTGTTGGGTACATATTAATGATGATTTCATCACCATGATACAGACTTTTCAAATTATTATTTATTTCAAATTAAGAGGATTATCACCAAACATGTTCTTTGCTGTGTAATGAAAGAGAAAGTTTTATTTGCCTGTTCATATGCTTATATATTCAAAATAATTTTATTATGTAGATGCCTAAAAGCAGGAGCATAACTGGATTTAAGAGGAAACCTGTGTTGTATTGTGATATCAACAGCAACTTAGATCACATTGGTATAGCATCAGAATAACGTTTTACAGCCTCTACCAATTTAAAAATCAAATTGCTGTTAGATTTGTATAGGACAACACATTTGACTGACGGAAAAGGCTGTTATAGATGGATGTGATGTTCTATCCTTGTATAACAAGGGTTTTGACTGACAGTTTAACAATAGTACACTTTCTATCCCATATATTTTAAATTATTATTATTACACTACAAAACATTTTTGCACTTGCTTTATGTAGATAACATGTACATTTTTTTGTGTAATAACATTCAAGAAGAGAGGGTTTCCTTTATGTCTTAAAGATGATGACAATTAATGAAGGATCTGTCTGACACTTACAGCCAATGTCAGGGATTGCTATTGTGGTGCATGGTAATGTAAAAACTATTGGGTACTTAGCTCCCAGTGAAGGATCAGCATAACTCTTGACACATGCTATATGGTGGATAAAATAAATCTCCTTGGAGAGCAGTAGAAATATTTCTTAAACTGAAGAGTACCCTTTCTTTTTTATAATCCGTCTTTTCAGCTTTGCAGTTCTTTGCATCACTGCAAAATGCAGTTTTAATCTGAAAAGTAACAGTTTAAAATGGTACCTATTAATGCAAGAAATTTGCTTTCTGTGCTTTGCAGTCAACATTTCTCTGATAGGAGTCCTAAGATTCTTCTTCAGAACAATAGATAAAGAAGTATTTCTTATTTGGATCTCTTCCTCATTTTCTTTTGGAGGGGACCAGCTTTCTGTACTGTCCTTCTCATTTTAAAATTAATGCTTTAAAACTTTGGCATCTTTTGTCCCTTTAGATATTCATAGCACTATGTACACTAACTTGATTCCTAAGACACATTTGTCTCCTACTTTCTGTAGGTGTTCATGAGAGCAGGGGCACTACAGTGCCTGCTACATTATAAATGATGATACAAAGATTAAGATTAAATTCTAAACTTCTAAGTTTCAGTTTAGTGTTGCATGCAATTAAGGTAGTAGGCATGGTCGTGTATGACCAACCCAATGAAAAATGATAACAGAAAAATTTGAATGAAAAAAATGGGGCCACATTCATCAAAACAAGTTCCCTCTTATCTTTCTGATGATCTGGACTAGGAAAACATGACAAAGATTGCTTTTACAATATTGTGCTTTTTAAAAAAATTGGCTAGCTGTGAGGGATATTTTTCTGAAATGACTCTATGTGGTAAGGAAATTAAATAGATTAATCTTTTTCACATAATTATGTACAATGAGAGGGATCTCGGTATCTCAGGTTTATTCAGTAAGATTTTATTTTTCTGTGGAAGGAAAAATTCAGTAAATGTTTTATCCAACAAAAGGGTTATTTATTAGCTTGGTGCAGTGATGGTGGTATTTCCTGCAAAGCGCTAAAAAGATTTTAAAAAAATATTTACCTTGTTACTGGTGGTGCCAGCTCAAGTCTTTGTCATTTTTAGATATAATACCAGTGCTTCTCCAGTAGTGATTTATGACATGAAGGAAGGAATAAAAGTAATTTGGGAAACAGTATTATGCAGTTAGAAAATGATCACTCAGAAAAATGTAGTTTTATCAATATAAGCTGATAAGTTTTAAGTGAAGTAAACTAAGAAAAAAAATCTACTATCTGCAATTATTTTGATCTTTACATAATTCATTGTGATAATGCAAACATCTGCTACTTAATTTGAGAGACTAATGGTAATAATCTGTATAGGGGCCAACCTGTAGTTGCTAAAGTATATGGGTTGCTGGCCACTGAAGCCTGTTGAGATTGTAAACTCAGATTGAGCTGAATGTATTATACAGCTACAAAACTCACCACATCTGTCTGTGTCCCTCTTGTTTAACACAGCTTGTCTCTCCCTGTCATCTTTCCTCATCTTGCTTAACCCATATTCTCACATTACTTTCTGTCCTGACTTTGTTCATTGTCCTTTCTGAGCAAATACAGGTCTAAAACTGTATCGTCTTAGTTTCTCCCCTTCTGATGTTTTTGTTGGGGTTTTGTTTGTTTGTTTGTTTTTGTTTCTGACCTTTTGCATAATTGTTCCAGTAGCAGTTGTCTAATCTACCTAATTGTCTTTGATCTTTCTTCTCTCTTTTATGCTTCTTTCTTCTGTGAACTCTCAGTGCTCAATTAGTGAAGGAACAAAAGGCACAGAAGGAAATGTTCCTTTGCTGTCTATTCTTGTCTTTGCATTGTAACAGCCTGGAACAGAGGCCATCAAAAAGGACTGGATAACCTTCTTCATCTCCAGCTTGGAGAATACTCAGTAGGAACATTTTTTTAAAAAGACTTTTGCTTTTGGGATAAACTTTCTCCTGAGCATATGATATATAATTTGCAGAGATTCACAATTTGGCCAAAGGTGGGAGAATTTCTGTAGGGTTCATGAGAACACAGTATTGAGATCATCCCACATGCCATATTTCAAACCTTTGTGCTAAATTATACTTTTAAGCAAGACATGTCCCCACTTAATAAGGATGGAGGATTTCCTATGTACTTAATTTTTGAAGTGGATGCCACTCTTTTTTTTTTTTTTATCTATTTGTCTAGTTCTTTCCCTGGTTTAATAAAAATTAAAAGTGCAGTTGAGGAAAAGCATAAAAACATGCCAGCCTAAATGTAAGGATTTGTCACTTGAGGAGCTGAAATACTGGGTTTTAGAATTGGGCAAAGCCTTATGTCTGTAAACATTTGCTTTACAACCAACAATGTTTATAAATATGTGTGAGGGAAAGATATTCACATTTTTCAAGTTACCTTATTTTTCTAATTAAAAAAAAATAATCTCCTTAGCAGACACATTTCCTCTCAGAATAAAGACCTGATCCTCGAGTTTCATAGATAATATTTAATTTGCAAGATAGCGTAATGAAAATACGTTAATAGCTTTTTCAATAAGTTAATAGCTTTCAAGTTCATACTAATTAGTTTGCTAAAATATTCTATGGGTAAAATACTTGTCTTTTCTTTTTTTCGCTAGTAAAAGTTAAACTATAGCACCGTCATGCAGGGACCATCTTGCCAATAGTAAGGGCACAATGAGAAGTAGTATCAAAATTGTTAGAAAAAAACAGTTAGCAAATGAGTGATGAAGGAAGCTGCCATAATTGGCATCGAAGATAAGTTTCTATCATTTTACAGGAAAATCTGAAAGTGTGTAGCAGTGGCTATTGCACAGAGAGTGAGAGGGTGTGAAGGCAAACCTCATGGTGGCCCAGGTTGGTCCCAGGTGTCTTGCATTCCTAACTGCCAACAGCAGCAGCTGCAGGAAAAGTTAGTGGTACCCCCATTCTTTGCCCATTCTTTGTGGCTAGAGAGAGCATCATGGAATTAAAGCATATACATTCTCGCATTGAGAAGTTAATCCCTATCTCTAATTTTCACAATAATGCTCTGTTGATAGGGTATTACAATATTTTGTTTAGTGAGAAGTAATGAAGTATATTTTGTCCAATTTATTTATTTATTTATTTATTTTAGGGGGGTGGAGTGTCCTATGTCCCCTACATCCTGTTACTGCCTCCCCCTTTCTTTGGCATCTTTTCCTAGTACCCTTAGATCTCCCTAGGGCTTTTTAAAGCTTTACCCCTTATATCCTTACGTATTCAGTCCTATGATATCCTTTGAATCCCGCTGCATTTTTTCACATTTCTTTCTTATGCCCTTTGGAAAACATATGCTTGTCATACCTTCAGCTTCCTTTTACTTCTGTTAGCTGAGGAAAAGGCATCATGTGCTCTCGCTTATTCCAAAACAAAGCTTGTGTTTATTCCAAAGAATGCACGTGCTGAATGGCCTCCTGGTAGTTCTCAAAGTGAATAACATCTGACGTCTCCCTGGTCTATCATCAGTCAGGTAATTAACAGAGATTATTCCCACCTTTCTATGCCCTGGCCCTCCCCATGTACTGAATACCACCACAATTGTATTGACCTTGGGAACTTAGTGCTCTCAGATTTGGTAGGAGTAGGTTCCTGAATTAAAATTTAAGGTAATATGGTCAGTGAGACAATCTATAGTTGGGGAATTTTGCTTGAGATAATTTTTTGCAAAGCAACATGAGACTCTGATCTTTGTTTTGTGTGTTGAGAAGAAAATCAGAAGCAAATAGACACACACTTAAATAAATATCTGTGCCCTCTCCCCCCTGCCCCACTTCAACTGCATTTACTTTGCCTGGAGTCCTATCATACTTAGTCCATCTGAACACCTCTGGCATGGTGAGGTGTTCTGTGTGATGGTTTCTGTCTGCTAATCCATGTCAACGGTTCCTGCATGGATCACCTGTAAGCTACAGTCCCTTAGGGGTGTCTCTGCCCTGCTGTGGGTTGCTAGTGGCTATAGTCCTTCAGAGGTGTCCCTGCCCTTTGGTGAATCATAAGTGGCTGATATCCCTCAGAGGCGTGTCTGCCCTGCTGTGGTTTGCCTATAGTCATGGTCCCTCAGGCACATCCCTACTGCCTTTTGGCTTGGAGTGCCCCATCCCCACCTGTGAGACAGCCTCTTACACCTGTCTCTGTCTGTCTTAAATACGTCTGAGCAAGGATGCCTTGTGCTCCTCTGATAGACAAACTTTTTTTCACCATTTTTATCTCAGTTAGGATTGGCACATTGTAGTTTGTGACCTACTCCCCATATAGGTCACCACAGCAGCTCCTGGTGCTTAAAGCCTGTAACATATGCTCATTTTCAAGTGAGTAAAACAAGATGAATGGATAGATAACATAATACATACGTCTTGTTTCCATACAAAACTAGAGAAAAAAGGAGTGCACTATCCTCTGGGTTTGTGTTGTTGTTGTTGTTGTTGTTGTTGTTTTGTTTGTTTGTTTTCTGTAGAATGTACAGCATTTGCATTGTTACACATGGGATGAATGAGATGCTTACTACAAAGGAATAATTTTTTTCAGTGAATTTTAGTCTTATGTAGACATCTAACAGGAATGTTCCTTTTAGGGTGGTATCAGATAGGAAAGAACGGCAGGGAAATCACGTTTGAGGTCTTGTCTCTCATATTTTTAGTGGTTCTAATTAAGCTAATGGTGGTTCTAATTAAGTGGTTCTAATTAACTGTTCTCATTGTGTAAAAAATAAGTAATATTTTTGAGACTCGTGTTTGTTTCATAGTCCCTAGGAATATGAAGAACTGGTCAGCATGTGAATTTTCATGTTAAAATTCCAGCTTTCTGTTCATTCAGACTTATCTCAAATGCCCCCTTTATTCTGACTAATGTAACACTTCAGAAAATGTCCTTGCTTTCTCTGAACAGAGTGTCTCATTTTTGCATTGGTTACAATTGAGTAGGTCACTTTACTTTTGTGTTTTTATCCTAATAGCATTTTTCATCTTGTTCTGGAAAATAATTTCCTATTCCTATACTTCTGTTGATCATCATAAGTTTTCAGCATTTTTTCACTGTTTTAATTTTCAAGTGTAACTCTGTATAATTAACAGTTTGGTCAAACACGATACTGATTTAGCTCACTTTTAGGAAATTTATATAATCCAATTTTATACAGAACCTTGATTTTTAAAATATTCATATAACAGTCGTTCATTATTTACTTTAAACTGTGTTGGTGTTTTGCAACAGAGACAAAACTCTACTCACTTGGGGAAAATTATAAATATTATAACTGTGAGTTAGAAAAATAATTTCACTTCTTCCAGTCTTCATGTCAGTCATGAGTTTATGGAAGGAGCTGAATGAGGCAAAGAAGTTTGTATAGCAAACAGTGTTAGAATTGTACGAGGAGGTAAAGTTTATCTTGGTAAGTTTCCAAAAGCTATATCCTAAAGGAAACCAAGTTGTTAGTATGTTACAGAACCTTTAACCTGCAGCTTGGTCTGAACTTCTAATAAAAGTAAGAAAGCTTGCCCTTTTCCTCAGCAGTTCCTTGGGGCTATGTTTTAGATATGTTGATTCTGTTTAGTTGTTTTTATTTAAATACATATTAACTTACATGAGCATGCTTACTGTGACAATAGTAAATGCAAGAATTTTGAGCAAGGTGATCCCTTTCTGATATTATGGGCTTGATTTGTCTTTTATTTTCAATTAATGAACAAATAAGATTGTATCGGTTCTGTATGAATTACTAAGTGCTCACAATAGTTTTGCTTCAAACGGCTACAGATTTTGAAGGAGGTCAATGATGAAGTTGCTCAGTTGGCTGCTATGATTTTGAAAGCAGACTAGATTAACTCATATAATGTTATTACTATTGACTTGCTATAAACAAACATTTTTTTCAACTTTATGTTTGTTTGTTGTTCTGTCTTTCAACTGCTGTGTTCAATATATATTTTTCCCATGTGTTTCTTGATAGGCCTTGGGTTTACTGACTCACTAAAATACTTGCTAATTTGGATTGATATTCTCTTCCTCAGCCCACCATGACCAAGAGAAACTAGAAAGCTTAATTTAACTAAAAAAGTTTAAGAAAAAAAGTTAATTAAAACTTACAGAAACCTAGATATTTCTTACAGCAGGCTCTTGCATCTGGTAGAAGACTAAGCAAATCAATGCATGGTAGGTGAAGTTAGGCAGATTCAGATAAGATTTAATTTTATAGTCAGGGTACTTAACCTGTGGAACATATGGTATAGGAGTATGATGGGCTCTTTAAATTGGAATTGGAGGTCATTTAATACAATAAACTGTTGCTTTAGCCGGAGTTGATAGATTTAATTTGGAATCATATAATTCTGTTGTCTGTGTTATTCAGGAGATCAGCATAGATGATCATAATTTATTTCCCAGCCTAAGATTCTATAAATCTACAATTTGAGATATTACCTGTGTAAGAAAACAGAATACTAGATTAGGAAGGAAGGGAAAGGAAAAACCCAGGAGACCTGAACATGAATGATACCATGACAGAAGACTTGTCATTCATTTATTGGATATCTCCTTGAAAGATGTTCCATAGGTTTGGTGCTCAATTAGGTAATGGGAAGAAGATGTTTACACTGAAAATAGGAGGCGGGAGGGGATTTTAAAATTGTATCTGCACCTTGCAGTGCAAAAGTAATTAGCCTGTGTGCAGCATGCTACTAAGAAAGTTATTCTGTTATTAGGGCTGAAGCTAGTGTTTCTGTAAAGTATTTTGATATGACATGTAAATACACTAGCTGATTTTGTACTAGTTCAGTAATCTCTAACATTAATGCCATTGCGTGGCCTCAGTGTGCCTGGGGAGTTGGAGTTGGCTTTCTTGGGAAGATTTTTTTTTTTTTTTTGAGGACATTCTCCTGTTTATGAAAGGAAGAAATGCCAATTAAATGTATAATGCTTTTTTATTTCATTTGGAGCATCTGCATTAATATTTTGCTAGGAAACTCTTGCTTTCACCTTAAGTCCATTAGTTTAGTTTCCTAATAGATGCTGTTCATCTACCCCATTAATTACTGCTGGTCAAGTCAACAAAAAAGATGATGTTAATGTTCTTTTAATTCTGCTTCTCATATTTTGACTTCTCTGCAGTTGGTAGATGTATAGACTATCAGTATAAATAATCATACTTGTTTTAACTTTTTAGAGGGAAAAGATTTTATTATTAATGCTATTGACCACTCTAGCATCACTTCAGCCCCTTTAGTACGTTTCTGTAATGAGAAGGCTCATTTACAGCTTGAGCATGTCTGCTTTTATTATAGAATTCACGTGTTGTAGTGAAACCTATTCCTTGTTTCCTGAAGATAGTGATACAAAAATGACCACCTTACTGAAAGATCATAGTATCATAGAATGCCAGGTTGGAAGGAACCTCAAGGATCATCTGGTCAAACCTTTCTAGGCAGGAACACAGTTTAGATGAGAAAGATGGAAAAGCCTGGCCTATCAGTTCACAGTGCAATGACGGATATGAAGGATGGGAGTATGAACTCAGGGAAAATAGGTTGGTGGTAAGTACTGGCATCACTGAACAGTGATTCATCTTCATCCTATGTCATTTTCCTATGCTGAGAAAGAGATAAATGCTTCTGTCCTCTGTGGGAGGTGCTTCATTCTCCCATTTTCCTGAACTGGAAATCAGTGGCAGTAGAGATTAGAGGCAGCCTTCCAGGCCCTTGAAGAGGAAGCCGCTGTCAGCTGCAGGAAGCAGCATCTTTTTGGGCAATCGCTTCCCCCTCTTGGAGGCAGCAAGAGTTTATAGGCAGCCAGGTCTCACAGCTTCTCAACCATATATACGTATGCATACAGCAAAATGTAAATCCATGGGTTAATGGGTCTTTTTTTAAATAGAATGAAGTCTTGTCTTGCACTTACATGAAGGTAGTAATGCTTACCTCTACGTTTAGTTGTAATGTGATTTCCTCAAATAAACCTTTCAAAACAAAGAGCTAAAAAACCTAGAATCTAAAAAGTAGCTGAAATTCCATGAATCGGCAAATTGTTCTTCATCTGAAACAAATTTTATCATGCCTATGAATAACTACATAGAGTATGCTATCCAAGTGCTGTATCATTTGTTAGAATTTTCTTTAAACTTGTGTTGTGTAAATTCTAACTCATTGAACAAATAGTGTATCACCCTTGGGCACATCTGAAGTTTCTAACCTGTGGCCATTTTCTAGATCTGTAGGAGATAGCTTTGCCAGCTGATGGGAACAGCTGAAACTGCTTTAAAGCTAATGCCCTTGCATGCATGTGTTGATCTGGGTAAGTTTAAGGTTGGATCTATGAGATGGCTTATATTTAAATGTCAAAAGGTGTTTCTTCTTTTGCTTGTTCTTAATTTACCGTTTACTTAGTGATATCCAGTGCTTGCATTTGGTGTTGCTTAATACTTTCCCTACATAGTGACAAGATATACTTCTACTATCAGCTGTGTATGCTTTTTGCCACTAATATCTTATAATGTCAGAAGTTGGGGGGTGTTGGTGATGGATTTAGGAAGATAATGCACCACATTAACAGTTTGCCTGTTTTAACCCTGAAATACAAAAATATTTAAATTATACTTAAAAAAAAAAATCCTAAAATAAAAACTTAATTTAGATCACTCCATTTGAAGGACAAATAGCTTGAATACTCAAGATTAAAATTTTAATTTAAACTTCCATTGCGTTTCAAATTTGCCAGTTAACTTACATAAGTAACATGCATATATTCAACTTCTTATATGTATACATTATTTCTGTGACTTATGCTTGGATTCAGGATGTATAAATACGATACCATCAGGGATTGTTTCTTTCTATGAAGCAAAATCAAGAATGGAAAATAAGGCACTATACAGCACTGTATTTTTATTCTTTAGTGTCAAAACCAGATATGGCTAGTGCACTTTTTATAATTTATGTTTCAAATGGTAACATTTGCTATTCTTCCTGATACGCTAAGGAGAAGATAAACAGTTCTCAGTACTTCTTCTTATACATGCAAAGCCATAAACTTTCTGCTACATCTTGCCATATGTTTAAGTAGTTAATTTTTGTTGTTGTTTTATTCATCTTCTGTAAGCCATCATTGTCAGAATACATGGTGCTTCTCTCAGAATGACACATAATTAGCAGTATGCAGTAGTTGGGAATCAGTCCTGTTAAAAAACAATATGACATCCCAGTTATTTTGCTTTATTTTACTCTTCACAGCTGGTAATATAGAAAAGATAAATTGAGTCAGTGCATTTTGGGTTTTAATTTTTATGCAGTTTTAGTTTATTTAGTATTTTCCTAGCAGTTTGCTTTAGTAAACCTCTTTTTTTTATGCAAATAGTAAAAGCATTTCTTCCTGTATTACTTTTCTTTTAGGACTATCACAAGATTTATTTTAGTAGTTCTCATGTTTCTCTATTTCAGTAACCTCAGTATGTACCTCTGTTGTCAACTTTTTTGTTCTTATCTTGAGATTTTTTTCCAAATTTTTTTGGTGTCACACATCTCGTATATTGCTGATATATTTTTAGAGTATTTTTTAAGCTTTCAAAGGGAAGTAGAAAATATATTTTTATCAGTTTCTCTTAGATATAAATGATATATGTATGTAAGTTGAATATTTTAGATATTTACTTAAATGTGCAATATTGTTTAGAAAATACAAATGCTTTTTTTGGTTTTGTTTTCTTTCGTACTTTGCACTGTTTGAGAGGACCATGGAACATTAATTTATACTTACATTACTGTAAGTGTCCTGAGGTGTATGGAAATATCCCTGTTTTAAAACTGTGGAATTTTGATCAAATACAATAAAGACTGTGACTATACTGGGAGGTATTATATCCTAAATTTATAACCATTACATATCTTGATAAGTCTATGTATGGGTATTTTTACTGCAGAATAAACATGGCCATGGATAAACTCCTAGTGATACACATTTATTGGCAAATTACACTGTGTAAACCGGTTGGAAGTATGTGTGCCATGTGTAAACTTCTGTGCACCACCAGGAAAGGATCTAAGCTGGCTCTAAGGATTTGCTCTGCTAGTCTTAAATGACGAGTAAAGAAAGAGTAGAAGCTTTGGAACACAAAACATTTGACACCGGAGCTATGTGAGGATTGCTTAATGTGTAGATTGAGTACGTGAGACAACGACAGACTAATAGGCGTTACAGATGGAAAAAAGACCTGTTAGGTCATCCAGTCTGTCTCCTTACATATTTGGGATTATTCCCTACAGAAGATTTTCCAACACTATGTCCAGTTTGGTTTTTAATATCCCAAATGATGGAGATTCCACTGCTTCCCTTGGGATGCTTTTGTACTGCTTTGCAGAGCTCATTGCCAAGTAGTTTTTCCTTGTATTCAGCTGCAGTTTTATCTTTACTTGTTTTTGTTATTACTCCTTGCCAGTTATTTTTCTCTTCAAAAGTAATGCTTTAATAATTCTAAAAATTAGTCATATAAATATTATGTGGAATTGGTATGACCACAATGATTGTCTGTGTGCCTCTAATCCTTTGTAGTGAGATAGTTTAATTTTCAAATGTTTTTTTTTTATATGTCAACATTGTTGGCTCTGTAATCGCTTCCACTGGCTTTCTCAGTAAACTCACGCACAGTTAGTGCATGTGAAGACCTCTTCACAGGGAACCTTTCCATTTCCTGCTGGACAAATTAATGTTAGGAAATATGTTGGGTGCATTTGTATGAACCTGTGATTAGGGTTTCCATATTATTTCAAAGATGCATAATGACAGTGCAACAATGGGAAGAAGTAGTTATAGTTTAACTATTCTGAGTGTTCATGGGTGTACATTAGTTGTATTCCTCTCTGACAATATATAAACAATGGGGAAGTAATTCCTGAATAAATACATTGCTTTTTGCTGAGCAACTCCAGGTATAAACTTCATGGTTACAGCATACAGATGTAGGTTGCCACTGTTGCAGATGCTAATAAACAGAGGTTGTTGAATTAATTTGGGAGTCAGAGTGTTTCCTGATAAATAGCTATTTTTCCACTTTTTTTTTTTTTTTGTGATGTCAAGTATAGTGACTCATAAGGATGAGTAGCTGTGTTATATCTTTAAACTTAGTATAGAAACCAATTCTCACATGCATTTATTATTTGAACAGGTGATTAATTGATTTGGCTCAATCAGCAGTCTGACCAGTTGCCGTGTGGCTCTTGAAACACTGTAGACACTCATATGACTTAAAGAACTGTATAGAAGTTTTGGTATGAAGTTTCATTAGGGAGTGGTGCTCAGGGCAATTTGAGATTCACTAAACCTTTTCTTAAAAGTCAAATAAAGAATATATATATATATATATATATTATTATTTTTCATTGCTACTTTGTTAATGTGTCAAAATTAGAAAAAACTGACATTTAACTTCTAAAAGTCAAGAAGGCAGGAAGAATGAAGGGTCCATCTCCTTCAGCAGTTTTTGGACATTTAATTCTTGCAAAACTGTTTTCCAGAGCTGTGCATCAGTCTGTTCTGAAAGGAGGTTGTCTCCATATGTTTCTTGATGCAGTTTGGCGTAAGTTTCATAGAATTCTAGAATCATTAAGGTTGGAAAAGACCTTCAAGATCATCAAGTCCAACTGTCATCCCTACACCCCCATGACAACTAAACCACCTTCCAAAGCACCAGGTCTGCCCATTTTTTAAACACCTTCAGGGATGGTGCCTTCACCACCTCCCTGGGCAGCCTGTTTCAAAGCCTTATCACTCTTTCAGTGGTTCCTGCTCACACCCTTTTAGGAGTTTTCTATTTATTGAGATGTTGATTACATTTTTCTCTAGTCAGGATTGACGTTCATATGATTAAGGATCCTAATACCAAAATTGTTCTTTGTGTGCTAAATGGACATGCTATGCAAACATCAACAGGTTTACAAATATTCCACTAACCAAACCCATATCTCAGGAGATAGTCTGAATTAACCATATAATGCTGCTGATCTGGTGGAATTGATCTTAATGTGTTATCTATCTTAAGTTCTCTGACTTAGGCACAAATTATGACACAGATTAATTAAATACGTAGTTTGAATGGCAGGCATTAATTCTGTGTATCTCCAGTTCATATGTATAGAGCTTAATCTATCTAAACTGGGAAGAATGGAGTCTTTATTCTGATTTTCAGCCACACTTAAATCTTTTCAGTGCAGTTGAAAAGAACAAGCTTTTCTTGAAACTCAGAACTGGGCACATTTGACCAAGCATGAATATGTAACATGAAGCATGGATGCACTTTACAATACATGTTATTCAGGGTTTATGTGACATTAGATTCATAAAGTTGCTCAATCACAAATCATACCCCAAATCCAATAGAGGAAAACCATGATCTGTAAACTACCCTACCAACATGTATTATACCATGAACAATAACCATGGTGCTACATCTAACCATCTTTTATACAATCTTCCTCTAAAAAAAAAATATGCAAAAAATAGTTAAGTTTTTGGGTAAAGTAACCAGCCCAACAAATCACTGGAGAGATAATGTGGCATTTTAAAAAAAACACAAATGTAGAAAGTAACCAAAAATCTGTGTTCCTTCAGTCCCGTGTTCTGGAGTTCTGAAGTATAAATGGTGCCCCCGGACATTGGATAGCTGTGGCTATGTAGATGGAGATGATAAGTATGACATATGCTAATAACTGTGCTCCTTCTAATACAACAAAGAGTATATTTCTTGCAGGCAGTCTTTTCAGCCTTCTCAGCTCTCTTTGTAGCCACTGAATTGGGAACACTGTTTACTGCTGAATCCTTCCTGTAAAATGGAAAAGAAAGTCAGCTGTGTTTATGTAGAAAAGGAGGATAGGTTAGTCATTATCAGGGAAATTTGAATTATAATCACAGAATCATAGAATGCCAGGTTGGAATGGACATCAAGGATCATTTTGCCCAACCTTTCTAGGTACTACTGTAGTTTATATGAGATGGCTCAGCACCCTTTCAAGCTGAAACTTAAAACTGTCCAGTGTGGGGGAATCTACCACTTCCTGTGGGAGACTCTTCCAATGTTTGACTGTCCTCATAGTGAATAATTTACCTCTAGTGTCCAATGGGAATCTCCGCAAGAGGAACTTGTGCCCATTACCCCTTGTCTTTTTTATGTGACTTCTTGTTAATAGGGAGTCTCCAGCTTCTTGGTAGCCACCTTTAAGTACTGGAACATGGTAATAAGGTCTCCCTGAAGCCTTTTTGTTTTTAAGGCTGAACAAACCCAGTTTCCTCAGCTTCTCCTCATATGGCAGGTCCTCCAGTCCTGTGATGATCCTTGTGGCCCTCCTCTGGACCCTCTCCAGCCTGTCCACATCCTTTTTGTGGAGCAGGGACCAAACTGAATGCAATACTCCAGATGTGGCCTGACAAGTGCTGAGTAGAGTGGGATAATGACTTCATGTTCACTCATGTTGAGCCTGTTAACCACCAAGATCTCCAGGTCCCTTTCCACAGGGCTGGTCTCCAGCCAGGTGGATCCCAGTCTGAACTGCACTCCTGGGTTATGTGCTCCCAGGTGCAAGACCTTACACTTCTCCCTGTTGAACTTCATGAGGTTAATAATAACAATTAGGCCTCCATTTCATAGCCATCTGGGTCAAACTGTGCTTCATTTATGCCCTTGAAGAACCTTGTCCTGTCCAAAAAGTAAGACTAAAATCACTGGAATTCCAACCAGCGCAACATGGTGGTTTTTTTCCCTGCTGGAAACTAATCAGTTTGAAGAGTTTAGTTCATATGTGCAAATAAGAGATGCCCACCAGAGTTCCTATATCTGACCATAGGCAACATTTTCTCTCCCTTTAATCAACTGACTGGGACAACTCCTTTTTATTGGCTAGTGTGGACTGCTTCAGGAAGGTTTCCACTCTTTCGGGGATAGCTCCGGCGTTTACTAACACAGTGGTTGTGTTGACCATCTCAGATTAAGATAAGGCCACCAGCTCATGCAACATATATGAAAAAAGTCCATAAACCAGCACTGTAAAAACAAGTAAGACTACTCTTCAGTGTCAAATATCCTGGAATGTTACCACTGTGTGGCGAAATATATCCCTGAAAATGGTAGAGGTTATCATACTTCTGTTACCTTTTCAGGACCTGTATGGCATCTTTGCAACCGGTTGTATAAGTGTGTGTGCAATTTCTTTCTGTCCCCTAAAGTTACAGAAATGAGAGTCGGTTTGCTGCAAGTTCCTGGAGAAAGGGTCTTTTCTACCCCTTCCCTAAACCAATTAGACATTTTATTGGATGTTACCTTGCACCTTCCAGGCCATAATTCTATTATAATACCTATGTTACTTGAAAAAGGGATGTTATAGCACACAAAGCAAGTTTGAAGGTCCTCAGTAAGTTTAAAGGACTTAGTTTTCTCTTTAATGTTGTCAGCAAGATTATTATTATTAAATAGATTACTGATAATATCCTAGTTTTTAAGTAATTTAGTCAATATTAAGTATGTAATTTCTCTTCCAAATACATTCTGCAGTTCAGTACTCTGGGTACATTAGACTGTAATTGGAATTTCGCTTGCATCCTGATGCTGGAAACGGTGCAGTGACCCAGCAAAGAAATTTGTATGTTCATGTCCTCCTCCTGTTACCCTGTAATTTTTAATTAAATAGCAATTGGTAGTAATTGGCCATTATCACAAATGTGTGCATGCACTGTTCATGTTTGAATGCAAACTACAGCTGCTTCAGTGATGCTTTCTTACCTACTTTGTCTCCCAAAAATCATTATTCTGGTTTGTCTTGTTGAACACATGACCTTCAGTGAGCATATCCAGTTATTCCTAACTATATAACCAGTTCTGAACTAGGTCTTCATGGTTTTTTCTGTAGATTTCTGCTGTGGCCATGACTGACTTGATTTTACCTAGCTGTCTGATCTCAAACCCACCCACAAGCTGGAAGTTACAGCATAGTGGGTTATCTGAGGCAGACCCATGTCCTGATTCATCCTATGCGCCAGAAATGTACATCTGAATATGGAGAAAGAAAAGTCCATGTCATGTAAAAGATTAAAAAAACTCCAAGCAAACAAAACCCCTGAAAATTCTGAAGTGGAAGATATACCAAGAAAAAGTGAATTAACTTACTACAAACAGTGTCTATGAACAAGTATGATGCATTACTTTCTTATATTACAGGCTTTAAAAAACATTTCTAAGATGCAACAGTCATGGCTGTCAATCCTGCTTTGAACCATTGTAGGTTTTTCTTTGCAATTTTACCTTTTCCTGTTCTAAGTCATTGACTTCTCGTGTCTACTGTGTTCCTGCTAAGTGAGCTGCAAGCTGCTAGCTTCAAATGCTAGGCAATTTTCTTGCTGCAAAAGCGTCTGTCTGTCAATTCTTACTTAATGGAGCACAATTGTTAACCTTAATTATACTTACAATCCTTAATTACACTCAGATGCAATTCTGTCTTGAAGTCATGTCACAGTAGACCTGCTTTGTGGTCCTGCATGAACTACAATTCTTCATGATGATCTTCTTGTGCTTTAACCATTGCACCAGTTCTATCCCTTTCCAATTTAACACAATCGTTTGAGTATAAAATATGGATGTCTAGTGCAAAATGTTTGTGTCACATTCATGATGTCTTTTTCTTCATCTGCAGGAAACAATCCTGCTGTAAAGAGCAGGACCATATTCTGTAACAATAAGAACAACAAACTAAGGGTGTCATTTCCTAGTTGGCTTAAAACATCACTTGTTGTCTTTCCCTTCTACATAGTAACACAGAGAATCTTGTTTATTTGGCTAAAAGTCCAGGAAAATGAAAATAAGTTTTCTTTGTGTGGGCACATGATGGCTGCTGCACAAGGACTTTCCAGAACACCACCTAGAACATGAGGATTGCAGTTTTTATAAGGCAGCACTCAGTTAATCTGCCAAGTAGATATTCTCAGTGTGTCCTCTCCTATAGTTTTTTTTTTTTTCTTTTTTAGGAACTTATATGCATTTGCTTTATATAATATAATCTAAAACTTTAGAGCAGTGGAGTTAATGTCCCTGGCTATGCACATCAGCAAATACAATGCTTGTAGATGCTGTGGGTGTTAGAAGTCTTAAGAGGGATTCCTGAGTTTGACTGTATCAAATAATCCTTTTCTATGAAAAACACGATATCCGTTCTTGGTATCTGATGCTTAGAATCTGTAGGTAGAAGATGTACTTACTCATTGTTACTCATACCAAAAAACTGCCCCACAGATTTGTGCCCTTCCTCCCCACCTTTAGTCAATACATCCACCTCTTTGGATATCGTTTATCTTTTCAGAATTGAGGGTCAAAGAGAGAGAAAATCCCTAAAGTGTATGTCTATACTCCTTACTTTTTTTTTTTACTTTTTTTTTTTTTTTTCAGCTTAATGGGAAACTGCTAGTTCCACAAGAATTTTTGTGAAGTAGCCTGGCATCTTTAAATCATTTGGTTGCATGTTGCAGTCCTCACCCTGGAGGCTGATGTGTATGTGAGCCCGGTTCCTGTACTTTGTCCTCATAACCTGTACCTGACAAAATTCATAGGTGTGTGGTGGTATCATTTATATAATTTAGGTCTTGATCTGTTAAATATTTATGTTATTAAGAACAGAAATTGGGCTAAAAGGAGAGACTTGTTACATATTTCCACTGAATGATCACCTTTTGTATCTAATTCTGTCTAATTCTTTTTTTCACCTGAGACAATTTTCCCAATAGATTTTTTTCATAATACGTGGTGCACATAATTCATGGCTGTTTTTTGTAAAACTTGCTATCTTTTTCCAAAGGTGGAATTTGATAGCTCTAATTTTCAGTGGATGAATGTGAAAATGAAACTAGAATTTCTTGTGTTTACAGAAACTGCTAGGGTTTTCAGTAATGATGACTTAGGATACACAAACATGTGTAGCTTAGAAAGTGATTAGTATACAATGTTTTGACAGATTTTGCTTACTGTTACTGAAGTTGTTGATGGCTGGTGGTTGCTGTAAAGGTTAAAATAGTTATTTTAATATGGTTTGGTGAAAGAATGTATAAGTTTCCATTTCTGCTGAGTTTTGGTGTTTTTTAAGAAAATATATTCCTTTTGAGTATGCATTATTATTGAAAAATGAAAAGCAGAAAATATAATTTGAGCTTTCACTGTTGAAAGCATAAATATTTATTATTTTATTCAATGGTGTTTACTGGATTTGAAAAAGATGAAGTGAATAGTAATATTGAATACCTATACTATGTGGCCTTTTGACCTATGGTGAACTGTAATTGTTCTTTCATTGTTAAAACACTTCCACATTGTTTGTGGGGATTTCCAATATAAACCCAGCCAGGTTAAAGTGCACCAGCACTTCCCTACCATCTCAGAAAGACAGTATCCTTTCAAGAGAGCTCAATTGGAGTGATAGGAAGCATTACATAGCATAGGATTGAGAAATGATAGTGCTAATAGGCTTATCTCTTCAGTAGTACTGAAGTTACTCCCCCTCTCCACCTCTTCCCTAGATCAGCAGCAAGGGAGGTAATTTCTTAGCAATAACAAACAATACATCATTGGTGTGTTTTATTATCAGATAATCAGTGTTTGTCGATCAGGTTTTCTCTTCCAAAACCAATGCACAATTATAAATCCAAAAGAAGATTTTTTGGCCAGAAGTCCTCAAAAAGTCAAGAAGAAAGGCAGATGCTCCACCTATATCATGGTGCTTCATTTGCATCCAAACTGCCCACACAGTCCGATTGCTCAGTAGTTTGCCTTTGATTATTATCTTTTGCAAGGTGCAATAGGAATGACTACTTGGAGGAGTGATGGAAAGGGTTAGCTGCTGCCACCAATGTTATTCATCCACCTTGCATCAGTTGCTCAAGTTTGATATGTCGTCAAGATAGATGTCTGCCAAAAACTAGCTGTGGGCTGAATTAATTACTTTGAGAAAGGCAGTCTCTTCTTACCAGTTTCTTTGTTGCTTATTTCTCAGTTATGGAAAGGGATTAGATATTTACTGTGCACATGCAGTACAGTTGAACTTTATAAATCAAGTGCTGTCAGGACTTGGTGAATTATTGTGTGTTTGCAGATTGACTGCTGTGTGCCTATAGCCATGAGCAGATCGAAAGCTTATGGGTAGGAATTAGGGATTGGACAACAAAGGTAGTCTTGTGGTTGGAGTCTACTACAGGCCACCCGATCAAGCGGAGCCTGTGGATGAAGCTTTCTTACTCCAGCTCAATGAATCATCGCACTCACAGGCTCTCACCCTGCTGGGGGATTTCAACTATCCTGACATCTATTGGAAAAGTATCACAATGAGCTGTAGGCAATCCAGGAGATCATGGAACAGAAGACATGCTAAGGCGTATGGAGGACAGGGAGGTGATTCAGGACACCCAGCATGGCTTTACTAGGGGCAAATCCAGCCTGACGAACCTAGTGGCTTTCTACAATGGAGTGACTACATCAGTGGACAAGGGAAGACCTATGGACGTCATCTATCTGGACTTCTGCAAGACGTTTGACCTTTGTCCCCAACAACATCCTTCTCTCTTAAGTTGGAGAGATATGGGTTTGATGGGTGGACTGTTCAGTGGATAAGGAATTGTCTTGGTTGCACCGAGAGGGGAGTGGTCAATGGCTTGATGTCCTGATGGAAAACAGTGACAAGTGGTGTCCTTCAGGGGTTCGTACTGGGACCAGTGCTGTTTAATATGTACATCAACAACATAGATAGTGGGATTGAGGGCACCCTTAGCAAGTTTGCCGATGACAACAAGCTGGGTGGTGCGGTTGATATGCGAGAGGGACAAAATGCCATCCAGAATGACCTCTGCAAGCTGGAGAAGTGGGCCCAGGTGAACCTCATGATGTTCAACAAGGCCAAGGGCAGGGTCCTACACCTAGGCCAGGGCAGCCAGAGATATGAATACAGGCTGGGGTAAGACATGCTAGAGAGCAACCCTGCGGAAAAAGATCTGAGGGTACCAGTGGATCAAAAGCTGGACATGAGCCACCAATATGTAATTGAAGCCCAGAAGGCCAATAGCATCCTGGGCTGCATCAAAACAAGTGTGGCCAGCAGATTGAGAGAGGTGATTCTGCTCATCTACTCTGCCCTGGTGAGACCCCACCTGGTGTACTGCATACAGCTCTGGAGCCCCCCAAAAAAGAAGGATGTGGACCTCTTCAAGCATGTCTAAGGGAGGGCAACAAAAATGATCACAGGGCTGGAGCACCTCTCTTAGGAAGACAGGCTGAGGGAGTTGAGGTTGTTCAGCCTGAAGAAGAGAAGGCTCTGAGGGGACCTGAAAGAAGGGGACCTAATACCTGAAAGGAGCCTGTAAGAAGGCTGGGAAGACCTGTTCATAGAGGCATGTAATGATAGGAGAAGGGGTAATAATTTTAAGCTAGAAAAGAGTAGATTTAGGTTGAACATTGGGAAAAAGTTGTTTAATATGAGGGTGGTAGATCATGGGAACAGGTTGCCTAGAGAGGTGGTGGAGGCCCCATCCCTGGAGAAATTCAAGGTCAGGCTTGGTGGGTCTCTGAGCAATCTGTTCTAGTGTGAGATGTCCCCACATCTTTTAGGGGCGTTGAACTAGATGACCTTTAGAGGTCCCTTCTGACCCAAGACATCTATGACTTCAGGATTCTATGATATTTGTGTAGAAATGCAGGCAGTGGGACTCAAAGCTGGAGGAAGGTAGAATGTCAACTGGATTCAAACTTGCCGCTTTAATCTTGTTCTAGGAGAATATTACTCTTCAATATACTTAAATACAACATTAGACAGAAAATTTGTCTGCCCATGACTGACTGCTGTTAGAGGCTTCTCCTCAGTCTTACTGATTTACTTGCAGGTGGTTGGCTGTCTCTAGCAGTCTGTAGTTTGATGGAATCCTGGACTTGTCCTCTGTGGGTCTAAAATTTACTAATAATGTTGAGCTTCTCAGCCTCAATACTTAACAGTACAGCTTGGCTTTGAAACTTTTGCTTACACTTGGTATGCTATATGTCATGGTTTAACTCAGGATCAGCAATTAAACTAATGACAATAATGCTCTCTAACCCCTCCCTCTGCCACCCAGATAGGGAAAGGAGAGAGAGATTAAGAGGAGAGGCTTCTGTATTGAAAACTAAACCAGACAGCTTTAATGAAATACTAATGATATGATAAAATATGTACAGATATATACAAATATATGCAGGAATGTACAAAACCCCTATCACCTTCTACCGACCCTAGCAACTGCCATGGCACTCTTCTTAGCTGTGAGCAGTTCAAAAAAAGTCCCAGACTGCTTCTGGAAATAGTGGCAGAGCAGACAGGAGCTGAGGGTAGAGATATGAGGGTCAGGAACACATGGGCCTAGGTGATGGATAGACGGAGTCCTCCCCAAACACTGGCTGTGGACAGAAGAGAAAAAAAAAGAAGGGACTTGACTTCTGTGATGCCTGACTTTATACTAGGACGGACATACATGGGATGGAATAATTTGTTTGGCCAATTTTCCCATCTGTCTAGTACACTCCTCCCTGCGGGAGGGTTGTAGGTACAGCTCTTCTATCCCTTTAGTGTCCAAAGCAGCAGATTCAACAAGCAGAACAAAGTGGCCTTGATCCTTCAGTAGTATCTGTAAACATTTGAGTGTTATGAGTCCACCGGCTGGAAATCTTGCTGCTAATTTCAGCAAGTGTACTGCTTAAAAGGGAGCTTACTGGGGTGGGGGTGGGGGGGGGGGGGGGGTGGTGGAAAGTAAAATTGGCTTTGTCCTGGCTCAGACCAGGACACTGTAGTTGTTAGCAAATGATAGAACATACATATTTTATTGACTGGGGCTGCATCCAGTCATATTCAGAGTAATATGATAGAATCTTTGTGTTAACGGGTTCCATGAGGAAAGTGAATCTGTGTAACACTTTTTAACTAACATAGAGACTTGAATTTAATTAAATTGAAACAGTTAAGCAAAGTTAGACTAAGTCACTTATTCAACATGCAAGTATTTGCAGAAATGTTTTTTTCATACCACGGGTGCTGGAACTTGGGGGATAGGACAGTGCATTTCACTGGTCTGTTTTTCCTTTCTTCTTTTGAATCCCTTCTCCCTTCAGTCTGTACCTTAGTATTTCGTTGCAAGAAAACTGGAACAAGCAAGAATTAATATGATCAGTCAATTTGAGGGAATTCTCCTTCATGAGAAGTACTCAGATTTTCTTACAAGAGAGAATTAATATGATCAGTCAATTTAAGGGAGTTCTCCTTCGTGAGAAGTACTTAGATTTAGTGACATAGTGGATGTGCATTCACATTTTTTTGGAAGTCACAAGGAAGAGCTTTTATAAAATAAGAGGGTACCTGAGAAAGGGACAGAATAAAGTTGTAACCAGATGTGTAAACAGATGCTTACTTACAAAACATATATTGTGCTTTTAGGGTTTTGTTACCCTGCAGCTGTTCAATACACCCTCTTCTGTTGAGATAGGATAAATGAATTTGTGAGTGCTCCAAGTTCATTTCAGTACACAGTTACACATGTTCGCATAAAGCAGCAAGAGTAATATTAAATAGCCATTTATTTCCATGTGTTTTTCTTTCTTATCTGCGTCCCAGAATTAAACTGCACTTATTTAACTCAGCTTTGTTGATTATCAAAACAGTATCTTTTCTTGCAATTTTAAACTTCATTCCTGATGTATTTTATTTAAATTACTTTAGATTGGAAATTAAACACAAACCATACTAGAAAGAGGAAAAAACAAATCCTAATGCTCAGAAGATGTAATAAAATGAAGGCAATGTGTGCCAAACCTTGCTTCTAGATTTCACCTGAAAGGACCCTTTTCTTTATCTTTTCTTTTTCCTAGATTGTGACACAACAGACATATGTAATAATGATTTAGAATTCTGGATAAGTTACAGAGGACACAGATGGAAAAATTTGAAATGAAGAGAACAAAAAGGAATGTAAGGTGTCTAAAGATTTAGTAAAGGAACATGATAGGTTATGCTTAAAGGTCAGCTATTGGACTGTAAGTACATCTTTATTAGAATTCACTAAAGATTCTTCTCTGTTGAATTTTTTTTTTAATAATTGGGTGAATTGTTTTTGTATAATGAAGTAGGTGGTTCCTGAAAAGATACTTTTTTAAAAAAATAACTTATACTGGAATAAATGCCAAGAAAGGAAAAAATCTTTTCATGTTGAATGTTATATGGTGATCGAAGAAACTACCTCAACATGAGGAGAAACTTTGTTACTGTGAGGGTGATGGAGCACTGGAACAGGCTGCCCTGGTAAGTTGTGGAGTCTCCTCTTCTGGAGACTTTCAAGACCTGTCTGGATGTATTCCTGTGTGATCTGCCCTAGGTGTTCCTGCTGCAGGAGAGGGGTTGGACTTGATGATCTTCAGAGGTCCCTTCCAAACCCTAAGATTCTATGATTCTATGACTGTCCATTAAGTTAGCTGAACATAAAATCTTCAGGAAAAAAAGAAACTTCAAAAAAGATTCAAAAAATGGACACTGTTGTCAAGACACTTAGCTATTTTTAAGATAGCTATTTTTTTGATCATAGTGAGGATATAGTGATTTTTTATGATTCTTAGAAGTGTAGCAAATCACATTAGCAAAATTAAAAATACAGTCCAATAAGGAAAAATAGTTTATCATATATAGGGCAAAAAACCTCCAAACTCTGTGACTTCATAAAATCATAGAATGGCTAAGGTTGGAAGGGACCTTAAAGATCATCTAGTTCCAACCCCACTGCATGGCAGAGACACCTCCCACTGGACCAGGTTTCTCAGGGCCCCATCCAACCTGGCCTTGAATACTTCCAGGAAGGAGGCATGCACAACCTCCCTGGGCAACCTGTTCCTATGTCTCACCACCCCTACACTAAAGAATTTCTTCCTAATTTCTAACCTAAATCTACCCTCTTTCAGCTTAAAACCATTAATTACCTCTTGTCCTATCACTACACACCCTGGTAAAAAGCCCCTCCCCAACTTTCCTGTAGGCCCCCTTCAGATACTGGAAGGCCACTGTGAGGTCTCCTGGAGCCTTCTCTTCTCCAGGCTGAACAGCCCCAACTCTCTCAGCCTTCCGTTTTAGGAGAGGTGCTTCAGCCCTCTGATCATGTTTATGCCCCTCCTTTGGACTTGCTCCAAGAGCTCCATGTGCTTCTGTGTTGGGGGCTCCAGAGTTGTACTCCAGGTGGAGTCACAAGTGGGCTGAGTGAAGGGGGAGAATCACCTCTCTTGAGCTGCTGGCCATGCTTCTTTTGGCTCAGCCCAGGATACAATTGGTTTTCTGGGCTGCAAGCACACATTGCCAGCTCATTTTGTGCTTTTCATTGATCAACACCCCCAGGTCCTTCTCCTCAAGGCTGTTCTCAATCCATTCTTTGCCCAGCCTGTGTTTGTGCTTGGTATTGCCCCAACCCAGGTGCAGGACCTTGCACTTGGCCTTGTTAAACTTCATGAGGTTGACATGGGCCCGCCTCTCAAGCCTGTCAAGGTCCCACTGGATGGCATCCCTTCCCTTCAGAGTGTCAACCCCACTACACAGCTTGGTGTCGTCAGCAGTCTTGCTGAGGGTGCCCTTGGTGAGGCCATGTTTGTTGCCTCCAACTACCTCCATGTTTTACATGTGCCTTAGCAGAGCCTTCAGGAGGATCTGCTCCATGATTTTGCCAGGCACAGAGATTAGACTGACTGGCATGTAGTTCCCTGGGTCTTCTTTCCTTCCCTTTTTGAAAATGGAAGTTATGTTTCCCTTTTTCCAGTCCGTGGGAACTTCACCAGACTGCCAGGACTTTTCAAATATGATGCAAAGTGGTGTTGCAACTTCATCTGCCAGCTCCCTTAGGAGCTGCAGATGGATCTTGTCAGGTCCTATGAACTTGTGCACTTTCAGGTTCTTTAGATGGTCTCAAACCTGCTCTTCTCCAACAGTGGGGGTATTTTCCCGTTCTTTACCTTTGTGTTCTGTGACTTATCCACCATGTTAGTTTTATGTTTCCCCTTTCCCAGTTAGTGGGAACTTCACCAGAAAATATTTTTATTTTATCATGAATGCAGTGCCCCACTACCACAAATTATGCTTCCTGATTATGGTGTCTCCCCTCCCATGTAAGCCTTGAACTCAGCTGGCTTTTACTAAATTTATGAAATGTTTTAAGTGCTCAATTATTGTTAAAATTGTGACAGTGAGATGAAGTTGCAATGTTGAATGGAATACTTGAAAGTGTTACTTGTTTTAAATGAGTTTAAGGTTGTGGGTTAAAAATAAACTTATTGAATTATTTGAGAAATTATATGTGAACATTTAAATAAAGGAATTATTGCACTACATAAGTCCAAGGGACTCATTTTGGGACTTTCTGTGCAACCATGATTGTGGCATATCTTTGTTCATAGTCCTATACGTTTTCCTTTTAATATACAGGGTTTTTATGGAATTATTACTTTTTTCATTACTGCAATTGATCTGCATTTTGGTTTGTGTGAAAATCACATCCAGAGCTATGTTAACCTGTGATGTAATTCCAGTGCTATCTTCTAGGTGATTTTATATTTTACTGCTTGCTGAAGTCGAGCAGAAAAAATAATTTATATGTGTCTGTACCAAATTCCTTTACACCCTTCAAGTAGAAATAAATAAGATAAAGTAACCTCAAATTCTACTACAAGAAATTATAGGGCTTGATAAACTCCTTTGGAATTGCAATAGGTATAAATAAACCCTCCAGTCTTTGAAATGATCAATGGCAGGTATGCAGTCTCCTTTTGGTTATATTTCTTCTATTGTTCTGGTATGGACAATTACCATGTCAAAGGACTTAACCAACTGCTTTAAAATGTCATTAATTTTCTTAAATGAAATGTATCACAGGAAATAGCTCCAGTGCTTAATTTCAGAAGCTTGGATAATATACTGTGAATCTATCTTGGGACAAGCAGTCCTCTAACATTTTGTTTGCCCTTGAGATTTAGAAGGAATCATATCTATAGTATTCATAATAAGTAGCAATTTAACCAAGTTCAAATTAGATGTGAACAAATGGATTAACAAGCACCTCATTAAAATTTTAATTTCCATTTCATTTATCACTTTTAATAGAATCAACTCTGATTCAGGGTGGGGGAAGATTAATTTCCAAGTATAACATTAATTTCACTTGTTTTTATCAATAGCTTGAGTTTTTTCTATAAAATGTACTTTGCGTAGTTTTGAAATATCTGACCTGTATGTAAAACTAATACAAGTTTAAAGAAAATCCAGATTTATTTAGTGGATATTTTTTAAAGTACTGAACTTTGTCTGTAGTAATTTTCTCTAAGTGCTGGTGTATATTTACTTGTAATGTTTTTAAGAATAATAAATGAATTTAAAATAAGCACATACTAGGGAATTATTTAAGTAATTTCTCTGAAAATACCAGTGTAAATATTTCAGAAGTAAATTCTGACTTTTAAACTTTACATTCAGATTCCAACTTCAAAGCAATATTTTAAATTACTTTGAATTCCTGGGATAGCATATATCATAAATGTGTACAGAATATTTATAATTTAATGTTTTCAGTCAAATAAAGCTATTCTAAAGCCCCAACTTGAATATATCTATTACTGAAGAATGATTTTATAGGAAAATGCACGTCTTAAAAATGTGGTTTATTTTAAAGGGAAAAATAAAATAATTTATAGGAGTATAGAAATTGTATCTTGCGTTGTTTCATCTGTCCTTTGAAGTTCCTTTATTCAATCACAATGTGTTCCAGGTGTCAGGTGCCAGTTTTTTATTTACAGAAAGCTTCTTCTACAGGTGTTCTTTTCCCCAAATATTTACTTCATACTCTTTTCCATTTTGCACTAGCATGTTATATTGATCACTGAGAGAAACAGAATAATTGTTTAGGGCCCTTTTTTCTCTGTAGCACCAGTATGAAGGTCAAATTCTTAAGTCTCTATCAGCTAATTAAGAGAGAGATGCAAATCACTTCAAATTTTTAAATGACATATGGGAAAACAAGTGGTTTTCATTGTAATGGCAGGTTGAGTGTTTGAGACAGAGAAAAAAAAGAATAGGAATAGTATTTTAGGCACTTGCAAGATTCTTCCAGCATATATTTTCATCAAGAGAGAAAGAAATAATATGAACAAACAAACATCTGAAAAAGAATCCAAAACAAAAAGTATGCTGCTTTTTTAAGATAGACAAATATATGTTAGGCTTCTAGGGTGTCAGTGCAGGTCAAGGCTACACTCATTAATAGCTTTTTTTTTCTTTTTTTTTTTTAATATATATTTGTTTTGGAAAGAAATATATTTAAACTTCTCTGTAATATTGTAATCAGTTTTAGGCAGGTTCTCCTCCAGGAATTCATAAAAAATAAAGCAAATAATTCTAAGAGTAGCCTGAATAACATGTTTCTCACTGTTTTTCACTTAAAGGCATTCTGAGAGCCCAGAAAAAGCTACCTTGACTGCTTAATAAAGACATAATTCAGGAAAATGTTTAGATTTCACATCTGAAAGATAAAGAAAGATTAAAGATAAAGAAACTTTTTGTGAGTACATACATATATGCATGTGGTAGTGCTTTTGAGTTGCTGCTGACAGTGGCTGACTCCTTTTTTCTTTTCAGAGAGAGCTGCATGAGCAGGTTAATGAGGACAAAAGGTTGTCTGGATGTAAGTGATGTATCAGGTCAGATGAAATATGTTTCAAGGCCTTTGTTGTTCCATTGCTCCAACAGCTTGACTTTATCTTCTGCTAGATTCTTGTATGTGCTTGAAATTCTATTTGGCAAAAGAATAAGTAGAATCCTTTCTTTTTCTTAAGTCTTCTTTTTGTTCTTGAGAGTTTTGTTTTGTCTCAATGCAAGTTTATGCTCTGTGTAATAGTATCTCTGGTACAGAGATCTCTAATGTATCTTATTGTCACTGTAGGTCCACAAATTCATTTATGTCATACAGATGCAGAGCTAATTTATAATAGATGCCATTTTGTAAATCATACCTTGCTGTGCTATTTTATTAAGTAATGTTTTGACAGGTTCTAATCGAACTTTTCTTTCTAACTTGTTGGAGACAAAAGAATATGTCAAGGCACTAAAGGGTACTTTGAGTTATTAAGGTAAATTAGTTTTAGTAATTGCTATAAATGTGGAAGACTGACGTACAGGCTAAGGTTAATAAAGATAATTTAGACATTTTATTTATATATATACTTTCTGTTTCTGTCAGGATTTATGTTTCCCAGAATGCCTGTTTAGTATGGAGTGGCCTGAATGTAACTGAAGACCAGACACACAGCTGGAAAAGTACAAATAACTTTTTACTACTTTTCCAGAAGCTACAGTTTCCTCCTGTAAAATAAAGTCATGGTTTATTGAAAAGATGTCTTGAAAAAAACAAAAAAAAGAAAAAAAAAACCCCACAAAGAAAAAAAAAGCCCCACAAATAGAACCAAAATCCAGAGCAGAATAAAAATTCAGTTAAGCTCATTTGGCTTGGTATTTTCAAAGACACAGTGTTGTCTTTCTACCATTAAAAAAATCACATGAAAAAACTCATCTTTTAAGGAAATATCTGTCTTTTTGAAAAAGGCAGATGTAGTGAATTTCTGCTCTGAGTATTTCTGTTCTGTGAATTACTAATACACAAGGTGATGATGAAATATTGTCATCAAAGGCAAGTCTCCAATGCTGACATATTTTTAACATCCTTGTGATTGAAAGACTCAGAGCACTTTTCTTTTTGTATCTTTTTAGCATCTTAATCAAAATGTCTAAGGTACACAGCTGAATGCTTACAAAAGTCTAACTAGTCTCTGGGGGCCTATGATGGCTTGCACATTTGTGATGTTATTTGATGGATTATGCATTAGGCCATTTCAAACATTGTTCAAGTCAGTAGACAATCCAAAACCATAGTGGAAAGTGGTTTTTAGGCAAATTCTAGTGAAAAGATTTCTTCCTGCTTAAGTGAATGAATGGGAATAATATTTACATAGAAATGGTCTTTCTGATGCCTGTTATGACTTAAATCTTTAGATCTTGAGATTGATCATAGAATCACAGAATCACAGAATGTGTTGGAAGGGACCTTAAAGATCATACAGATCCAGCCCCACTGCATGGGCAGAGACACCTCCCTCTGGACCAGGTTGCTCAGGGCCCCATCCAACCTGGCCTTGAACACTGTCAGGGAGGGGGTTTCCACAGCTTCTCTGGGCAACCTGTTCTAGTGTCTCACCACCCTCCCACTAAAGAATTTCTTTCTAATCTAATCTAAATCTACCCTCTTCCAGTTTTAATCAATTACTCCTTGTCCTATTGCTACAAACCCTATTAAAAAGTCATTCCCCAGCTTTTCTATAGGCTCCATTCAGATACTGGAACGCTGCTATGCGGTCTCCTGGAGCCTTCTCTTCTCCAGGCCGAACAGCCCTGGCTGTCTCAGCCTGTCTTCATAAGAGAGGTGCTCCAGTCCTCTGATCATCTTCATGGCCCTCTTCTGGACTTGCTCCAAGAGCTCCATGTCCTTCCTGTGTTGGGGGCTCCAGAACTCGACACAGTACTCCAGGTGGGGTGTCTTATGAGCAAAACAGAGGGAGAGAATCACCTCCCTTGACCAGCCTATGACACAGTTTAGATCAGCAGGGACTTCAAGAGGCCAACTCCCTGCTCAAAACAGGATAGGCTGTCAGACTTTGCCCTGTCTGGGCTTGAAAACCTCCAATAATGGAGTCTGCATAACCTGTTGGGCATCAGGTTCCAGTGCTTGACTGGCCCTTAGGAAGATATTTCCCTATATCCAGGTACAACCTTTCTTGTTTCAACTTAAATGTTCATTGTGTGTCACAAAGTATGTGCTCTGATCCCTGACTTGGTGGCCCTCCACTGGGCATAGTTCAGTTTATCAATGGCTTTCATGTAGTGGGGGAAGTGGCAAAATAGGATGCACTATTCTAGATGACAAATAGTAAGTACTGGGATAAGGTGCTGAAGGTGAGTAGTCAATTCCTTGATCTACTGGCTGTGCTCCGCATGGCCTGGGATGGTGTTGGCTGCCTTTGCTGCCAGAATACACTGCTTGCTTATTTTGGGTCACTGTTTGCTAAGAGCTACTCTCCAGGCATTCCATTCCCAGCCTGTAACGGTTCAAGGAGTTAGTCTTTCCCAGCTGTACTTTTTTAACATCTTACAGTTTGAGTTTGGCCATTTCTCTAGCCTGGCCAGGTCCCTCAGACTTGCAGTCCCATGCTCAGGCATATCTGCTGATATGCATGAAGGTGGTCAGAGAGCTAGAGCATCTCTCTTATGAAGACAGTCTGAGAGAACTGGGGTTGTTCAGCCTGAAGAAGTGAAGGTTTTGGGAAGATCTTATAGCAGCCTTCCAGTACATGAAGAGGCTTACAAGAATGCTGGAAAGGGACTTTTTACAAGGGCGTGTAGCAACAGGACAAGGGCTAATGGCTTTAACCTGGAAGAGAGTAGATTTAGCTTAGACATTGAGAGGAAATTCTTCACTGTAAGGATGGTGAGAATCTGGAACAGATTGACCAGGGGAGGTTTGGCTGTCCCCTCCCTGGAAACGTTTAAGGCCAGATTGTATGGGGCTCCGAGCATCCTGGTCTATTGGCAGGTGTCTCTGCCAATGACAGGGGAGTTAGAACTAGATGATCTTTAAGTTTTCTTCCAACACAAACCACTCTATGATTCTATGATTCTATAATTAGTGTTTTTTCAGCATACATTTACAGTAGTATAATCCTATATTGCAGTGCAGGGTTGATACTACTAGAGAAAGTATTTAGAAGGAATTAGGATTTTGAGTCTGTCACTATCTTTTTTCCTGTCTTTCAGATGACATGGACAAAGCAGGTGGTTCTTTAGATCATCTGACTGCTATTTGGAGAAGAGTTATGGTCTGTAGCTCAGCCTGGATTAGACGAACTGTTGGCTGTTTAGTGGAGCTGTTCAGGGGTAGCCCCCATGTCTCTGCAGTTTACAAGGCTGGCTATATTGACAAAAATCTTGAAGAACTCAGGTCTTAAATCCAAGTACGCAAGTTTGTGATTTTCTTTTCTCTTGGGTTTCTGTTCTATCTATGGTGTTTCTCAGTCTTCTCAGCACCTTTGCTTTTTACTGTCTTACAACTCTTGGCAGCCTGGGTTGAGGGGAAGTACTGATAAAGACAGAGGACAAGACTGTTGACATTTGGAGTTCTTTTAAATTATGTGGAAAAAATCTTATACTAAGAGTGAAGACCTTAAGAAAGTGTTTTTGCAACTTGTTATTGTCTAAATTGTGTAGCTATTTAGTATTTAGTTGTTTGGGGCTGCTGTGCTGCTGTTGAATCAGTTACCTTTGTGTTGTTAAAAGCATACCAGTGAACATAACCACACAAATTAACTATGAAGTAAATAAAGATGATGCTTTGTATATTAATGTACTTAAAACACTGAGAAACTTAGGTTCAGTCTATAACTTGTAATTTTGTCATTACTTGAGTTCCTGTGAAAGTAGTTAGACTGTAAGAGAGTTAAAAGCAGTCTTCATTTGCTATTACAAATATTAAAACTTCACAGAAGAGCTCATTAAAATGAAAAATATGGCGTGAAATTCCATATGATATTACTAATTTGCTCTCTTTCATTTTATTTCCTATAAAAAGTAGTTTTCTATTGTCTCATCTAGAAGCCCATGACTTAATCATTAGATATATACTTCCTGTCCATAAAGTGTTGAAAGGTCAGTGGAATCAAAAAACATTGCCTTTGGCCATCCATTATGAGTCATAGACCTACTCTCCTTTGTTGAAAGCCACTATCAGACTATCTAAGAGGTATTCCTTTCAAAGTTGCAGTGCTTATTTTATTTCCCTTGTAATCAGTGGAGTAAAATCTCCCAAGAATTTGGAGCTTCTAAGCCATTTGCTGAAACAGCAAGTGATCTGACTGACCTTAGCTGCCTATTTTGCCAAGTTTTTGAAAAAAAGCTGTTATAAAGACAGGCAATGTCAGGGTAACGTGCATAAAGATAATGTATTTCTTTAACTATAACTTTAAAGAAAAAATGTTAGCATTTGAAATGCTTTGTAGTATCAGTCACTAAACATTATTTGTAATTTCAGTCTCTTACTGGAAATGCAATTCACTACTAAGTTATTTTCTATACAGTTATTTCCTGAAATAAAGAAGATAGTCAAACAAGGTAACAAGAAGGTTTTGTTACGAGTTTAATAAGGACTTAATGCAGCTCTTTACTGCCAGTGGTCATCAAGTTTCCAATTCAATTATAATATTCGTACTGTATGTACTCTGAAGTAACATTTGGATGCTGCCTCTAAGTATGGCCTCTAAAGAACTTTCTGCCAATGAGTGGAGTTTTATCTTGGAATACGTGGCTTGTATGCCAATTGCCCTAGTGCCTAAGACCAACGCTGAATGTACTAACTTAAGTACATTGACCCTTGCACTTGAACCTTCTGGGCACTTCTGGTTTACAGTCTTAACTGTCTGGGGACTATATAATACTTAAAGCAAGCAACATGCCAGCTTTGCAGTGGAATGTCATTGACATCAATAAAAGGTACAAGAGTGTTATAGATGAATGGTAAACCTTAAAAACATCTACAAAACAATTCCCTACCCTCATTTCTTTGCCAAATGCTGAAAACCTTTGCGTGCTATTCAAAATCCTTTTGTGTTTCAGACTTCTTGTTTTTTCTTTCCTCAAGTTCAGTAATCTCATTCCAGTGATATGACCGAGTGAGAATCTCTCTTAAATAAACAAGAAAAAAAACCTTCAGAAGGCTTTCTTCTGTTGTTTATGCTAGGATTTGTCATGTTAATGTTTAAGAGTAGGATTCATTTTTTTCTAATGGAATGTGTGACAAATCCAGCAACCTCAGCTAAGTTTGAAGTTAGCCTTGTTTTAAACATAGGGCTGAGCCAGATGACCTGAAAATGTCCCTCCCAGCCTAAATTATAACACAAAATACACTGGAAGTGTATTTCAGACTCCTGTTCTGCCATGTACCCTTATTGTTCTGTGTTAGCAAAATTATTCTGTTCTTAGTGCATCTGTCATTTAGGTGTGCACCAAGATTTCTTAGTAATATCATTTTACGTAGAATACTGCGTTTGCACAGTTTGCCGAAAGGAGATAACTTTTGGTTGGAGGACTTTTCTAAACTGCTCACATTTTTTCCAATGTATCCATGCTCTGTTAAATCTCTTAGACCAGTAATATTAGTAGAATTCTTAGAAATATAACCTCTAGCATTTATATATAAAGTAAGATTTCAAACCATTGCATGCATTTTCAATTTGAGAATCAAGTTAAATGACTGGTTTGGGAAAAATCCAGAAAACTTAATAAGAGTAGCATCCTGTCAGCCTTATCTTTTAAGGGTGTGCTAGCTTATGTGTTTAAAACAACATTTAAAACTCTGTGGCCTGTGTTGAAAGGCCAAATGCTTTTACTCTGTAGACTTCTGTGTGTAGACATTTGAATTGTCTCATTGGATCACACCTAAACTGTCACTGAGCAGCCTGAGGGGGTAGAAATACTATAATAAAGCAAGCATACTGTGATTCCTTTTTAGGTAATACTCTCCAAGTTCCTAGCAATGTCCATCTTAGTTACAAGTAATATTACCATGTTTTGCAACCTTTTCAATTTTAGTCTCTGTTTTTCTTATTGAGTTACTTTTTAAACCTATAAGCCTGTATGCACTGGTAATTATCACCACACTTCAATCATTATTGTGCAAATAATAGTTTTGTTATGAATAATTGTTTTGAATAATTTTGATTATTTCCTTTGAAGATATATAATTCTTTTGTTATAACAACATATCAAATATTCCTTGCCCTCTTTCTTCATACTACTCATGACTTTATAGGTCATTCTTATGTATCTTCTGAGTTGGCTCTTTTCCAGATGATTATTGACTTTATCTCTGGCTGTCTGGTAGCTATTCTCTACCTTGTTTACCCTTCATTTACATTTCATAAGATTAGTTGTTTTACGATAGAAAACAGTAGGACCAGAATATATGGATGTGGATGAATGACTGCTATAAGTAAGAACTAACATATCAAAAGATGGAGTCTGTTTAATTCCATGTTCTGCTCTTAAAGGGATTGTAAGAGGTTCTTGGGAAGGTGAAAAAAACAGTCTCAAGTGTTTAGAAGTCCACTAATTCTGGTCTTGATTATAGTGCCTGATGATGTGTTCCATATGACATTTGGCTTAGAGGTCTGTGGTTGCTGAAATTTTCTGATACCTTTTATGAGGATAATAATTGCTTTTGTTATCCTACATTCTTCTACCAAAGAAAAAAAAAAGGTTACATGCTACCTGGTTGTTCATTCCTGTGTTTTTTTTATTATTGTTTCCTTTGCTTTCCTGCTTAGTCAATCTGACATTCATAGTTTTATTTATTCTCTAGATCAGAGAGAACCAGACTGTATACCCAACATAGTGTCTGTGGCACAGAGCTTCCCTTCCTATGGTGGGTGATAATTGCTTTTTTTTTTTTAAAGGGTTATAAATATTGTATCCAGATCATTCCTATAAATTCCGTACTCATAAAATAATGTGATTAGTTCAGCATTTATGGATTTTTGTTTTCCAATGCAGATTTGAACATATACTTAAATATTATCTTTGATTTGTATTTGATGGAGTTAAGGGAAGAGGGAGGTAAAAAATGGCAGAGTTCAGATTTCAGAGTGAAGAAGTGGAAAGGAAGATCAAATGGATAAGTGAGAAGAAAGGAAAAAACTGAAAGTGAAAAGGCAGTGGACATGCTACATGGTGAAACAAAAATTACATTAAGAAACTATTTATTGAACAAGATCAATGTCATAGTTATTTAAATAGTAGAATCCAGAATATATCCAGTTAAATACTAAGCACAAAAGTATATAATATTTTAGTACTAATGCATTTAAGCACATAAAACCTGACTTCATGAAACACTTAATGACTCAGCTATAAATCATTTGTCTTCCAACCAGTGTCAGATTTAATGGAGTTGGATAGTAGGAGGGGCAGCTTTTGCCTTCCAGTGTCTTGAAGATTTGTCCTGATCTTTACGGGCTGAAAGGTATACAGCTGGTTTGACTTCTTTATGTTTTGTGTATTTCCTAAGTTATTAGGTACAGACATGCACTAATGTAAGAAATATTATTGAGATTTTTTTTACTTTGAAATTTAGTAGAAGGAATGAGCACCTAATGTTTTTCATGTTATTAGTGTATTTCAGGGAAGTCTGGTGCTATTGAGTTTATTTCTGTGAAGTGCTGAATAATTTTGATGATGCCATCAAAGAGTGAAGCCTTGTAAGAAACTTAATTAAAGAATCTGAAGATACAGCTTTCAGTATTGGTGAACACAGTATCTGTAGAAGTCACCACTGATGCAGATTAGATGCTGTTAAATGTTTTAGTATGTGCTGCTCTAGAACAAACATAGTTCAGAATCAGCAAGATATTTTTATGAAATAAAAATACAGTTTTATACTGGAAAGGTTTTGCTTCATTAGTGAAGTTCTAATCTGAGTAGTAATACATTATTTTTTCCTGTATGCATCTAATTTAAACATCTGCTGACCGGACTGTATGTGTTGGTTACAACTTCTACACTTAAAAATCTTTGAAGAACTTAGTGAAAATGGACACTTGTTCCAGTTTCTTATAAAAAATACAACAAATGAAGAACATCCCTTATGCATTTCAGAAATACTGAGCTATGTGTGATACATACATGTGATGTGTATGTCTCTAATAAAGTATTCATTGAATGGATTCTGATACAGGGAAGTGCATATGAAAAGTATTCCAAAGTAATCATTGTAAACTAGAACAGGAGGAGAATAATTTTGGCAGATTAAGATCTTACACTTTACATTGTTGGTTGTTGTGCACCACATAGGTATGATTCTGCCATAACAGAAAGTATAATGGCTATTATTTTGATTTATATCTTGGATGCTATTGTCAGATACAGGATAAAGATGGTGACAGGGACCTTGGAAAAATTTGAATAGAATTAAGGTTAGCATTAAGTTCTGAAACTTTTATTTTAAAATTTGAGATCTGCAGTTTCCACACTAAAGTGAAAATACTCTGGTGGATGTCTCTCCCTTCTCTTTATAGTGCTAAACAACTGTGACAGGGCTGACTTATATCACTAAATAGAAGTGCATGTGAAATATCCCAGTCCACAAAGAAAGTAGTTCTTGAAGTTTTCCCAGTTGACAAATGCTCCCAGATCCACTTTGGTACAACTGGAAACCTCATTTCCTTCCTGTAATATTCCATAATATTTTCTGAGAGAGTCCATAGACATTGTCTGGTTTGCTTGAACCTTGATTTAATAGCCCAGAGTTTAAGGACTATGTGGTAAACAATTGCTTTACTGACAGTAAGAATTGAGTGTACAGCTATGAATCAAATCTCATATAAAAAAGAGCTTTATGAAAGGTGTTTGGAATATTAAATCAAAGGAATATCATGAAATAAAATTAGTATGCTTATGCAAACGACCTAGCTATGACTTCATAATTTGTAATGGTATTCAGTTTGGCAGTGTTTACACTTGTTAATGACTTCCTCTATGAGTGATAATTGATCTTGCTCATTATCATATTAAATCCTTGATCATATGTCATTAGTTGAGAATGTAATAAATGGTCTGTTTGATTTTTACTGTAATGAACTAATTAGACTAATTAAAATCAATATGTGTGCCAATATTAGACTTTGAATCTAAATGCTGCTGCTGTCTGCTGGCTAAAAATCAGCAACTCAGTGAAAAAAGTGGCCTAATGCTGATTTATGAGCACTTGATGAACGTGAGATAGAATAAATTGCTCATAGTGGTAGAAACAGCATTAGTGAAGTACAAGAAACTAAGTGCATTGTAAGGTCAGGAGTAAGGACATACTTACATGTGTAGTTATGTGGCACCTTTAAGCCTTCTTGGTTGATTAGATCATTCTTCAGGAATTATTCAGTTAAAATTTTGTGAAGTGCATTAATCCATATTTATAAATACAATGTTCTGTGTATGTGTCTCAATGTATGCACAATTTATTCCTCTCTATGTGCATTTTCTACAACACTTTTATCTGTGTAGCAATCTGTGAATACATCAAATAGGTGACACTGAAATTTAGCAGTATACCGATACTAAAATGTGTAATCCAACCCTGCTATTCATTTACTTTTATGTTAATGAGGAATTGTGTTCATAAACTCTATCGAGGACAGGAGCACATCCTTTAATTCTGTAATGACCTTTTGGAGAAGAAGGAACTGGCTACTGGGAAAGAAATGGGCATATTATTGCAGAATTCAGGGTCTTGTTAGTATAAGCAGCAAAAGATTGGTGGGAATCCTTTTGGCTCCAAGAAGATATTAGAAAAAAAATGAGGTGATGGAGAGAAGTGTGCCACATTATTATTTTGAACGAAAATACTGCTCAGAAATAAATAAATAAATTACTATGTTAAAGTTTTAATTTTAATATGTTTTTGAATGTCGATATTGTTAAAAAGTCTGCCTAGGTACCTCACAGGTTCTTTGTGGAGCACATAATATTTTGAAAATCAAGTATAATACATCTATTGATGGTAAGTCTTGGATAGGTAAGAGGTTTATTTTTCCCATTATTGATTCTGTAGTAATTATCTATTTTGTCACTAAGAAAGCTCAAAGCTGCTTGCTTTCTATTTTGTGTTTCAAGTTAGTTTCGATTTTGATGGGACACACACATTCAGAATTAGTGGGATCCCCATTCTTTGCTGCCTCCTCTCCCACCACACACGTAAATTCATCGTGTGGTGTTGAAGAGAGTACAGAAGGGCAGAGGAGAATTCAGTCAATTGTTTCTCACACATCGAGGATATGATTTGACATGACAAAGTTGTCAGTATCCCAGTCAGAAAATAGTACTAATGACAAGAACAAAACTTTATTAATGCCAATAAATAAATAAATAAAAGGAAGTAGAACTCAGAATCTTATGGCTTCCAAGTCTAAAGTTAATCCCTGAGATCATGTGGCTTTTGAGGAAGTACCTCTTCCACTTAAGTCGCTGCAAATGTGGGTGTTCAGACATTCTAAATTTCAGGCTTTGTAGGAATAATCCCTTAATCATCTGACCTAATTTTGACAATGAATATTTTAAAATAGTGGTGACTTATTAATGAGGATTTCAGAAAGGCATGATTTGAAATAGGTGTCAACTCTAATTTAAACAAGTACTTGAAGAAAATCTATAGCATTAATGTAGACTTAAATTGATAGTAGCCATTGAATTTTTTATTCTTTTTTCTTGAGCTTATAGATAGAAGAACTGTTGTTCAGAATATGTACTTATGTACTGCACAGTGAGAATAAAATATTTTACTTTTTAATGATTGCTTTTAGTGGTTTATTTGGGACACAATGCTTGGGAATAATTCTTTGAGTGTTTTTCACTAGATAATTACTAATTGTCAGATTCAGTACTTATTAATAGGAAATGCTTAGCTGATTGTCATGGCCCATGATATTTAAAATTTTAGTCTTTGAATGAGATCTGTACAGAAGCTTGAAAATTATGTAAGGTAATCTAAATATGAGAGAGTATATATTGATGGGAGTCTTCATTATGGTAAGAACTATGTATAGTTCTCAGATAGAGTGAAGATACTTTACAACAACAGGCTATACTTAGGGGAGTATATGCAGCTTGAACCTCAGAGAAAATACTTTGTTTTGTGCTTGAAGCAGTATACCCCGAGAACATAAATGAGATCCTTTATGTCTGAGATGCATTCAGTGTGCATATTATCAGCCCTCTGATCCAAAGCACACAGCCTATGACCTTGATTCATAGAAATGTACTGAATGCCCTGAGGAGCTTTGTGGGTTTGAAACATCTGACAGTTGTTTGTGAGGTGGCATAAGTTCAAGTACCTTTCTTAGCAGCACGGGTGGGGGAGACACTTGTGCTAGGGTTTTCAAATCAATTTTTCATTATTCATTTACCAAAGTTGAGAAAGCAGCTTGTTTGGAATGGGGGAGGGTTACTCCATTAGTTTGGTAAGCGATCCACCATGTCTTTCTTTTTAGAAGAGAGAAACAGAATAAAAAGAAATCTTATGTACAGTTTAGTTGAATCTTGGCCCAACAGAAGGCAACAGAAATGTAACTATTGACTTTCTTTTTACTTGACTGGCTGTTAGCCAAGATGGATGTACACTACTGCATCATTACTGTTGCTATTGAAAAGTTTAATGTCTAATTTTGAACTTGGAATTTTTCTTAAAGTAATTCTGTAGAAAAGAGGTTACTATCTTTGATGTTATTTTCTTTGGTATTGTTTTCTTTTGGATTTTGGAGTTTCTTGTTGTGAGGTTTTGTTGTTGTTTTTTCCTGTGATAAAAAGAAGAAAAATAAAAATAACTTTCTTTCTTTCTTTCTTTCTTTCTTTCTTTCTTTCTTTCTTTCTTTCTTTCTTTCTTTCTTTCTTTCTTTCTTTCTTTCTTTCTTTCTTTCTTTCTTTCTTTCTTTCTTTCTTTCTTTCTTTCTTTCTTTCTTTCTTTCTTTCTTTCTTTCTTTCTTTCTTTCTTTCTTTCTTTCTTTCTTTCTTTCTTTCTTTCTTTCTTTCTTTCTTTCTTTCTTTCTTTCTTTCTTTCTTTCTTTCTTTCTTTCTTTCTTTCTTTCTTTCTTTCTTTCTTTCTTTCTTTCTTTCTTTCTTTCTTTCTTTCTTTCTTTCTTTCTTTCTTTCTTTCTTTCTTTCTTTCTTTCTTTCTTTCTTTCTTTCTTTCTTTCTTTCTTTTCTGCCTGCCTGCCTGCCTGCCTGCCTCTTCCTTTCTTCTCGTCTGTGAAATAATATTTCCCTAACTTAAATACTGAACCTTCTGTGAGGATGTTTTTCTAAATATAGAACTTTCAGCATTCTTTTTATTTTATATTCATGGTACATTTTGCCCTTGCACAATACCCTTCTTATTGGAGAAATGAGCGATTTGCATGGTAAGGACAAAAAGGTTGGGATAAAAGAATAAGAGCTATATCAAAATGAGTCAGTGCTGCTCCTTTCTTTATTGGGGGAGGTAGGTGGGAAATTATTGATCAAGCAGGAGAGCTTATTGGTCCTGACGCATCTAGGTATTAACTCATTTGGCTGTTGAAGCCATGCAAATCAGCAGTGACTGAATTAGCTACCATCAGGATAAAAAAAAATCACATGCCTGAAGGAACAGCTGCAAATGTATTTGTTTCTTTGCTTTTTCATTTGGGGAGGAAAGAGCCAAGTTGTCCAGTCAGATTTTGCAGTTTCATCAAGGTAGGGAAACTAAAGCTATCAGGTAAAAGGTTTCTTGCGCTTTGTCTTGACTCAGAGAAGATGTTGACTGTGGAACATCTCAGTGAGTGAGTTTCTGTTCTGCCAAATAACTGTCAACCAGATCTAAAACTTATTGACCCAGATGAACCATGACTGCAGACCTGATACTTTCTGATAGACTCTGAATTTTAGAAAGGGCCTTTTGATCCAGTAACTAGGTCTTTGCCCAGTTTATCTCATAAACTGACATAGGATTCTGGTGTTTCCTCACCATGAGTTGTAGAAAGCATCATATCTGGGAACATATTAAAAGGAAAGCTGTAGCCTGACACTTTAGTCAGCATCATATGTCTGTGTCATTGTTGGGTATATGAAGCAGTGAGAAGTCCTAACTAGTTTATGTTGTTTGAATTGTACTCCTCAGGATTAATTTGATATCTAAAAAAGGCTTAGAAGGGCTTCAAAACATTCCTTCTATTCTATAACACTTAATCTGTAAAAACATAACATTTAATCTAATCTTCTGTTATGCCACCTTTGTGTAGACCTGCTGAAATTCCTCAGATTTTTTTTTGTAGTCCTCATCCAGTCTGGAGTTTGGAGCTAGTTACTGCCTGTATTGGTTATTCAATTAAGTTCTGATAAAACAGGCATCTTTCTTGTAGGATCTAAAATATTTACTGGTGCTGAAGAAACAAAAACCCCAAGTGAACTAAAATAAACAGTTTTTATGTCCATAGCCAATTCATGCTTGGCCCAGGGAACAGCTTAAGTCCCATTGGCACAGATTGCCCTGTGCTAACAGTGTTGATTCCAGCACACTCTGGAGCAGGCTATCCACAGTGTGTGTTACAAGAAACAAACTGAAGCTTCAGTATTTATAGCATTCCATCAGCCAAGTAAATGGCTAGGTAGTCTCTAGCAAACTGTGATTTTGCTGCAGTTAGCAAAGTAAAATCTGATATTTTGTTTTTTTCAACTAAATACTGTAGTATGCTTTTCTACTCAGTATTTCTAGTAAAGTTTTTTTTTACTGTACATGACATATATATGAAACTTCTGACCACAGAAGTGCAGTGAACCATTAACAGTCTGATGATGTATTAGTAAAATTTATTTCTTAAGATAACTCCCTCCTAAATTTAGTATATTAACTACCTACATATAGAAAAAAAACCCTAATCCAAACCAGAACCAAACTAGTATTTAAATATGCCAGCAACTACTTTCCTATTAACACCGCAGAAACCAAGACTCTATGAATCCAAATAAATCTAAGCAAAAAATATTAGCACAACACTAAGGGCCTATGCTAAATATAAATTTCAGAACTGTTCCTGTATACCTGTCTTGTAGATTGATGAGACACAGTCAGAAATAATATATATGAGAGTGAATGTATATAGGAATATATGAAATATATTTTCAGGGAAAAAAAAATACATAAATGGTCACATCTCACTAGATTGGATTGATTTTTGTTATTTATAAGTTTTTCATTTTTTCCTACTGTATTTTTCAATTTTTTTTAAAAATCAAAGAGTGTATTTTCTGAAACTGAAGAGGAATTTAAGTAACCAAAGCATAGTTACCAGAATTAGAATCCTGATTGACACCAGAAAAAGTGCTGGGATCTTTTATTCACATGTTTAGGGTTAAATTGGTCATTGAAAGTATTGGACATCTAGATGCTGAGAGAATTCAGATAAATTCTGGCTTCTGGGCCATTATCTTAGTTACTTCATCTCTCATAATGGTAAAAAAATCTAATTGACATAGATGGGAAAAATAAAGTGTGAAAATTGCTTTGGAACAATTGATTTGGAGAACTGGATTCATATTTTAATTTTTTTTTCAAGAAGGTATTTCATACTCCAGTGTACAAATATCCAGCATAACACTTTCTAATACAATGTATCATGTAACTTTATTTAAAATAAACCCTGAATTGAAAAAAACATAGATTCTAAGGAAACACAAAGATATGTTGTGTTTTTTTTTTTTCTCTCTGTTCTTTTTTTACAGTTGTGCAGAATTAGCTTGGAAAGCAGTTTTACATTTATTGACTTTTGGTATCGTTTTTAATTTGCATCTTGCTGCTTGATGGCTCCAGTTGATGGGTACAGTATGACAACAGGTAATAGATACAATAACAGTAAAACAGTCATCATCACTGCTGGGACTACAAACCCCCATCATTGCTTTTTTTAGCTTTCCTCAGCTGGAAAGTTTTGACATCTGCTGGTTTGGGACATAGCAGAACAGCTGTCAGCAGTGGGGTAGCTGCTTTCAGCAGCAGTTGGCGGGATGGCAGAGTGCCAGCTTGTACCATCTGTGCGCCTGACATTTCATTCTAATTAACAGTAGGGTTAATTGTTCTGGCAGGCTCAAATGTAGTGTCTAACATTACCCAAGGGAAACATGTACAAGTGCAGGAGTGGCAGGGAGCTGGGGACAGCGTTGCTAACAAACCTATTGAGGGAGAATGGTTAACAACTACTGATGATTTTACTAGCTGGCCACATGCAATAAGGCTGAGGTATTTTTTTATTCTGATGAATTATGCCAAGCCTGTAATGATGTAGAAGAAATCAAGCTTTGAAAGGCTGAGACTGCTGCCTTGGGGCAATTGAGAGGGAACAATTTGCATGTTATTACTGCATATTCATACCTAATTGTGTTAGGCTTTGCTAATAGAGCAGAATGACAGTATGAAAAATCGAGAAACTGCTTTATAGCCAACAAAACTAGTGTTTTTTCCCTACACTATGAGTGCTGAATGATCATTTAGACATTTAGTTGTTCAATATGACAAGTCTACCATTTGTTAGCTTGACATATAGTAATTTATAAAGGAGTATTCTAATCTTACTTTTAGTTTATTCTCATTTTATACAGTATTCAAGGTAGCAATTTGAATGGAGGTATTCAGAGCTATTGTGAGTAGTTGTGATTCAAACAAAACTATTTTTTATGAAGTAGTTCTATTGTTTTATGATGTATTAATTTTAATGTTTAAATAGCTTTTTCAGATGTTAATATAACATAAATGAGAAGCTGATGAGAAATCTCTATTATGTTCATGTTGCTACATACTGACTTAGCTAATGTTTTTATAATCCCACGAAGACCCCTGTTTCTGTAGTGTTGGGGTTACAAGGTGGTTTTAGAAGTCAGGTAATAACATACCAGGTCCTTAGATTCTAAATAAAAAAATAGTGATATACTCAATTCAGACTGAGTTACAATCCAGCATGTAGGTGTAAATATCTCAGAGTATCAGATGGAATGCATTTTTGTCATATGTATTTATGCAACAGTACAAAAATAGACTTACTTATTCAGAACAGTTAAACCTTGTTTTCAGTTTCACTTTAAGTTAATGGTCTAGTCTTCCAAATTTATAGAATCTCGTTTTTTATTCCCTTCTTTCATACTGTTCCATAGACATGACTAATACTTCAAAAAATATTGCCATTGATCACATACATTTAAATCCTAGTGATCGCTGAAAATCTTGAAATTAACTAGCTTAATTGTTAAAAATACTGAAAAAGTTGATAGTGATAACAAACATGATATAAAATAGATGAATTAAGATCTTCCATTGTTCTTAAGTGATTTTGAAGTGTAATCTATTTGTACATTTAGAAGGCCTACATTGCACCATAAAGTGATGGTAAACTGCTCGGAGGAAAGTGCCCTTAGTTCATGAGTTCATTAACCAATAAGTTTATCTCAGAAACAGTAGATGAGATTGTTAAAACTTGGACACAACAGAGGGATTTGAAAGAAAATAAAGTGGAGTTTCAGTTGTATGTGTACTTTATTGTTGTTAAATTAATAGAAAATTTTAATATGCTGAGTGAAACTTGATATTAAAACCTTTTTATTACATGGTATTTGTTGACTGATGTATGAATCTGATTATACAAATGTAATACTTACTTCATGGAGGACCATTGTAGTGTAATTTATATTTGGGTTTGTATCTAGTCAGTAAAATAATTTGTATTCCATCTACTTTGTTTATATACAAAATCTTTCCAACATGTAATTAAGTTATTTCAATAATATTATGGTTTATGCAAGGTATTAAAAAACTGTAGTCTGTGCAAATGAATATAATCTTCCAGTAGACCACTAGGTGATTGAAGTGCATGCTAATGCGGAACCTTACCACCAAAACTACTTCTAATGTGTTTTTGGTGTTGGTTTATTCTGATTTATAAAGGAATCAGATGAAAACTTGAAGACTGATGTTGTTCCTCAAATGTTAGAATTGCAGCAATGGACAATGTGACTGCTACAGTAGGAGTGACCTTAACAAAGTCGCATATGAAGAAGACTGGAAAATATTTAAGCACTAGAAAGAGTTATACTTTTTACCCTTTAAATAAACCAAATTAACTTAATGCCTTATTTCCTTTCAAAACCAAAAAGACTCAACTGGTTATATTTACCTGGATTATACAAAGAATGTCACTGAATATATATAATATCTTTAACAAATCAACATTCTAAAAATGCCTAGAGCTAATGTAATTTATTATGCATGGAAGAAGATGCTAAATATATTGGCCTTCAGCAGAAAATAATAAAATGGTTTGATTAGGTTTAATTTAATTATAGTTGTAAGTGAAAATCCTCTGTTCTGCCTTCTCTGTCATTCAAAGAATTCCTCATGGAAGAAATGCAGTAAAAAAATCCACTTATCATGTTGGAAAAAGGCAGGTCAGTCAAGGCCATTATGAGGACTTGTCCACTCATTTCCTTGTTGTTTGTTTGTTTTAATTATAACAGCTGAGCTTCCATTCTTTGCCATTTGGACTTTCTGTATATACCTAACCTGCCAAGAATTTACAAGACTGAAAAGATAAATTAACACAATGCAATTAAGATTATGGCTAATATTCTTGTTTCAGGACTTACTGAAGAAGATTCTTGTATACTGATGTTATTCTTGATTTGTAGTCTGGATTGGTTTGACTTCTGCTTATTCATTCCTGATGGTAGGTGAGCTCTCTGTTACATATTTCCTCTATCAGATTCCAAATCTTGTAATCATTGGATCTTTTTGTCATAATTTTTTCTACAAAGCAAATATTTCTAGCCAATACTATTACTTTTTTTCTTGATATCTTTGAATATAATAAATTGCAGTTCTAAATTTGCAGGTAATCCATATGCTCCATCCTTACTAAACGGGTTCTTATTGGAGCGATTTTTTTTTCCTTTTGGTAGTTTACTTTTCACAGCATGTCTTTTCCTCATTTAATTAGGCTTTTGTCATCTACTGTTTTCTCTCCTAGAGGACATCCATGTCAGAATTTCAGTCACTTCACTTTTTTTGATAGGAACCATATAAAATTTTTCATAAATTGTATTTATTTTTTTTCTTATCATTTCACAGTTACAGAAAATATTTGAAGTCTTACAATTTTTTTTTTTTTTTTTTGTGCTTCATGCAGACTTTTTACCTGAAAGGTGGAAAGAAGAATATAATCAAAATCTTATATCAAGAGAACTGTGAAGTCTAGGTAGCCAATATTTAGAGTTAGAAGTTCTTACTAACAGAATCTTGGTTTTTACACTACTACTTCTGGAAATCTTTTCCACCTTAGTTTGCAGTGTATATTCATATACCCATTCGTATGTAGTTTATTTATATGTAAGGAATTGTGGTGAGTAAGCAGCAGACAGAAGAAATAAGAATCAGGAATACATTGTTTACATATTGTTTTCATTTCCTTTATGTAACTTTATCATTCCTGTCTTTTTCCTTTTTCTTTTCGTTTCTCCTACACACCAGCTTTTAAAAATATATTTCATGCTATGCTGATTTCTAGATATTTCTATGCTGATTTCTGGATACTGATTTACTTTGGAAACTTTTGACTATAAAACAAGTTAAAAAAATTGTCTTTGTACTTGTGTTGATTGACAAGACCCTTTGGTTTTGAGGAATTTTTGCTGTTCTAATTAGTGGTGGGTGTAAAAGTAAAACTGTATCTAAGAGATTTTGCTGTGCATGATGACAGAGGGGGAACATAACAAATACTGTTGACTGATAGTTTTTTTTAATCTCAAATTTTGCTGAAGTGGAAGTACAGCTAAATCTTTCCTTGCTGTCACATCAACAATACTGCGCTATGGAAAAATCCTTTACTTAGCGGGTGAGGTTGATACAATTTTGACTGATGTGAGTGCGTGGCATATTCATCTTTAATTATCATTTGAAGTTGTTTCAGATTTTTTTTTAAAACAAGGAAGAGTAAAAACAAGCCTCAAGGAATAGTAAAAATTTGGTTTGGCTGAAGCTTACTGAAACAGAGTTATATTGATTTTGGCTACTTCTGTTGCATATATATAGTTGATCTGATTATTATTTTTGTTGTTTAATATCAATAATTGTATTATGTTATAGTTGGAAGGTGTATTTTGAGTTAATATTTCCCATACTAGAGAACTGTGGATTTTCCTGAAAGTTGGAAGAATATTTATTATTAGCTTAATGCCAACTATATATTTTTGTTAATATTCATAGTAAGTATTCAAACCGCAAGGAACATGATACTAAACTGTGAATTTCAAGCACTGCTAACTTGCAGGGTTTAAAACAATTTAATATAAGGGAATTACAGAATATTTGAGCTGCCTTGTTAATGGGCACCACTGAGAATGGGCTCCATTTTCTTAATTTTTTTTATTGCCCTCCATCAGATATTTATACATATCTCAGCCTGGAGAAGAGAAGAGTCTGGGGGGACTTTATAGCAGCCTTCCAGTAACTTAAGGGAGCCTACAAGAAAGCTGGGAGGGATATTTATAAGGACATGTAATGATAGGATAAGGGGCAATGGTTTCAAATTGAAAGAGAGTATATTTAGATTAGACATTAGGAAGAAATTATTTACTTTGAGGGTGGTGAGACACTGGAACAGGTTTCCCATGCAGGTTGTGAATGCATTCCCCTGGAAGGGTTCAAGGCCAGACTGTATGGGGCTTTGAGTGATATGGTCTAGTAGGACATGTCCCTGCCCATGCCAGGGGGGTTAGAATGAGATGACCTTCAAGATTCCATTCAACCCAAACAATTCTGTGTGTCTATGATTCTATGATAGTATCCCTCTGAACATTCGACCTGATGATGTCAAGGAGTGGGTAGTTTCTGATTAGTGAGTGCTCTGAACCTCTCCTCATAGGAGAAATGCTCCATTCCCTTATTTCTCTTTGTGGCTCTTCACTGGACTCACTCTGGCATGTCCCTACTTCTCTTTTATCTGGGAGCATAATTTCCTGTGCTCACTATAGTAGGGTACAGTTTCTCTCCTGCTGTATCTATAACAATCCCTACATCAGCGAAAACATGGAACTCTTACAGTTTTATCTAAATGCTCCTAGAATTGAGTTTAGTCTTCACTTCAGAATTTCCAGGGGTTTTGTCACAATCTTACATTCAAGCAGTTCAGATTAGTTAAATCAATCCATAAAACAGCATAGGCAAAATGGTAAATTGTAGACCTGAGTATGAATGATTAACACAACAAACTGTCAGGAGCTGGCTTGCTTGCCTTTTATAGATTGTGCCTGTACTGCAGCTATTCTGCATTAATATGAATATGAATTTAAAATTATATTTTTTCCTGTTCATTATGCTGAATAGGATTGGGTAACCTGGTATAAGGAAAGCTGAATTTGCATATAAAAGCACAAGTTTCCTTTGGAGTTACTGAGGACATTGTGAAAAACTTTGAAATAAAATGTTTTCTTTGATGGAGGTTAATGTTTAAAGAAATGGCCCTCTATGTGGAGAATTGGAATCTATATTTTGGTGAAAACTTTTCAATGTGCAACACAGCTATACATTTCCAGATTAAGACTTGATTCTATTATTTATTTTTATTTTGTTTTTAGAGAGCTACAAGGAGTATTTTATGTTCCTTTTTTGTGAGTCCCAGGAAGATTTTAGGTTTTTCATTGTACCAGTATTAAGTAGGTGACAGTTTTATATTTAAGAGCTTAAAATTTACATAAAGAACACAGATGAAATATGTAGAATGAGACAGAAAAAGAAAGAAATATGGCTCATCTGTGACATAATAAGGGTGTAGGTATTCTTGCACTGCTAGGTAAAGGGTGTCTTTTCCTGTCTGTTTTGACCTTATTGTTACATCTGCTGTGTCCTGATATCATCCTGGTGCTTCAGTTCCATAAAAATTTAGTTATGCAGCTTTTCCAAAGCTCCTATAAATGACTGCACACATTCTTCACAATGAACAACTTTTGCAAAAACAGAGTTCTGTCTTCATTCTGGCTGCAAATGCCCACATCTGGAATAAATCTAACTTAAATGAAAAAATAAGAATTGATCTGTGTTTCTCACATATCTCTTCGCATGTCATGGCTAAGCCAAAATTTGACCACACCCTTTGTCTTACTTTCTTCTAATAAGTGTCAGGAAAATTATTTGACATGTGTGTGTGAACACTGAATATTTTCCAAAGAACTTGGGAAAGTTTAAGACTGTGTTTTAACCTTTGTATAAATACAAGAGATAAGATTTTTAAATACTGGTAAAACTAATCATTATGGAGAATTTTAATACACTTTCCTATTCACACACAAAACACACAATTGTAATATATTTCTTGCTGCCTGATTTTCTATAACTGGTCATGGATTTGTTATTTTGTTTGACAGATATATGTATTTTAACATAAATTGCCATAATATAGCTTTGCTTGCATTGGCATTATGCAGATAGCATCTGTTTAAAGACATTTTGGCGAGAGTAGATTGAATATTAAAAAGATAAAGCTCTCTCTCTCTTTTTTTTTTTTTTTTTAATTCCTATATCTCTTTATAATTGATTAATGTTCATTTGGATGAATAATTTATAACTCTTATAGCTCCTGGCTTATTAATTGTTTAATTTCAGAGAAAGTAACTGAGTGCTAAGGAGAAGCAAGTTGTCATTCAAAGGGACACATTAAATTTAAATACTTCATTGATGCATAGAGTAGAAGTCAAAGTACTTCATATGTGCTTCTTACATCTAGTACCGTTCTTATAACAAAGAAGTAATGACAATGACTATTAAAGGGAATTAGGATTTTTTTAGATAGAAGAGGCACTTGGTAGCATTTGATTTGGCACATTTTATGATCCTGTGCTGGTTTTGTTTTTCTTTATTGTGTCTTCTTTTGCATCAATGGTTTTCTCTGTGACAGGCCAAGCAGAAAGAGGAGCAAATTGAATAAAGAGTGCTCACACTTAATAATAAACAAGATTAAATATGCAAATGATTAAATGATAAAATTAAACTTAAATTGTAGATAAGCCTTCTTCCTTTGCAATTGAAATGAATCTTGAGATATGTTTAGATCAAGGGAATAGACTCATAATCAACATCTGCCTTTTGATGAGGATATACAATACTTCTGCTTCACTTGAGAGCCAATGACACTCACCAGGCAGGTCTTAATTTTAATTTTCAGAAGTTCTTCCTCCTTCATGAGAAGTAAGTAGTGTTTAACACTTTGGAATTCACTAAGTGTTGTGGTCAATTCATGAAGATTAAACGGCTTTTTTTTAATGTTTCTAGGAATTGTTAATCGTAACAACTTCTCAGTATTTTTATATTAAACGTTTTTACATATGATATAGCTAACTTCACCTTATACTTGTGCAGTGTATTATTTATAGAAGTGTGATTAATGAAAGACAGAAAATTATTCCGGGAATCTGTTGTATTATCTTTCTATTGTAGTTCTTTTGCTGTTCTTCGAAAGAACAAAATTATTTATTTCTGTTGTTATTGGGGAAGAATTAAAAATAAAGTCAAATAGCCTGCAGTTGAATTTCTTTGTTTTTATGTTGATGTTTAAAAACTGGGAAGTTGTTATATATAATTGAAAAATACGTAAAGATATACCAACTCCCTCTGCCAAAGCCAAAAAGTTGTTATTAAGATGCATATATCCTTTCCTTTTCTATTCTTAGAATCGATAGCATGTTTTGTAAGCAGATGGAATAATCCCAAAACAATTTACATTTTTCACATTTGTGGAGCTGCATGCCTTACATCCAAAAGGAGAGAGGCAAGACATTGGGAAACACATATTCATCACTACTGTACAATAGTGTTACGCCCCACAAGGTGGGTATGACACTGTCACATTCTGCTAGGTGGGCATGGCTCCCCAGAGGTGGGGACCCCAGTTAAATGTTCTAAGTAATACTATTATTCTAGTATTCGGTATTCTAAGAGTAAGACCATTACCCAGGAGGCTTATACAAAACATTACTTAAAATTTATTAAGATTATAAAGCTTGTCAAAAGGAAAACACACAACAAGGTAACTCTCAAAGCAACAGGTTAGAACCAACAGACCTAGCAAAATAGTACTCTCAAAACACAGGTTACAACTGGAAAAACTTAGCAAAATTAGAAATTGTGTTACCCCTATGTGCCAAGAATAAGGTTAGAAACAGAACGAGACAGACAGAGAGATGGAGAGAGAGAGAGAGATAAAGAAAGATATCACCATCCTTAGATTCAGTGACAACCTTGGCATGACATTGTGGTCCTTGGATGGTGGGCGCACATCCCGAGTATTTCAAGTCTGCCTCTTTTGTGGCACCTGGCCCTGCCTCTCCTGGTGAAGTTCAGCCTACTTTGTGCAGACTCAGGGTTGGATTCGGAAATGTTCAGCAAATGGTTCAGTGGGGGTCAGGGGTCCAGGTGATCACTTGCCCCCCCGAGCAATGACCTTTATTTTCATGCATGTGCTCCGTCCTCAAACAGGAAAGTGGTCTTTCACAAGATGGCACTGTGCCTCCATGGGGCTCCTCTTGCCAGCCACTGCTCCTTATCGAGTAAGGACAGCATCCCATTTGTCAGGGTGGCTACCAAAGGAGAGGCTCCCCTTGCAAGGACAGTGTCCAGTTTATCAGGGTGGTTACTAACTGAGGGGCTCTCCTTGTGAGAACAGGGTCCAGGTGGCTTATTGAATGGGGACCCCACCTGAGCACAATGTCCAGTTTGTCAGGGCAGCTGTTTTGAGACAATTATTCACTTTGGGACTCTACAGATAGTGACAGCAAAAGCAGAACGCCTTGCATGTCTGCTGTTTTTACCTTTCTCCTATCGTTATGAGCACTGCAGGAATCTTTCTTTGACAGCAAAGAAAATGAATTGAGAAGGCAAATACTTTTGTGTTACTTATGGTCTCAAACAGCAGGAGGCCTCCATATGATATGACACCTGAAAGCCCTGTGAGTTCTGAGTCTATTACTAGACACCTGTCCAACTTCTTTTCCAAGAAACATCAGGTGTATACAATGGCTGGGCTAGGCATGATTGGTTCTCTGCAGTCATCTTTCATAGCTCTGGCTAGGAAGAAGAAGCACCAATTCTCAGTAAACCCTTACAGAGCAAGGTTCCCATAGGTCCCAGCAGTGTCTCTAAAAGGAGCACTCCAGGGTGCAGGCTCATTACCATATCATGCAATCTCACTGCGCTAACTTTTTTTCCTCTTAGATCTTTATTCTTTGCAGTACCAACTCATTCTCCAATTATAAAGTGTTCTATAATACAAGTAATTGCAGGAGGACATCTCTTGAAGATACAACAGCCTGCAGTCCAAATGTTGTATTCTTTAACCCTTCAATTCACAATGAGAGCAGCCTCTATCTTTGGCAGTTACTTACAGCATAATAGATCTTTCTCAAACTGAAGCCTCTCAGTTGACTGAAACCACAGCCATTGTGATTTCTGGGACTAATAAGGCTCTGCTGACTATAACACAGCTTATGTTTTCTGATGTAGGATGAATTCAAAGTCATGGAATCTCTCAAAGTTTTTTCAGGAAACTCAAAGCCCTAGGGCAGAGTCTATCTAAAAAGTGGCTCACAAATTGGTGTGTCTAGGGGAGACTACAGAAAAAGAGAGGTAACCTAAAAATGAATTTAATATATTTTAAAGAAAAAATGAAGGTTGTTTTTTTTTTTTTTTAATAAATAGCCTGATGCCTTAAGTAATGTTAAGCAATCTGAAATGGAGAAATACCAGAAACTTTGAATTCAGGTAACGTAGATGAGAATAAAGAATCTTAGGAATAACAGAAAGATATAAATGTGATTTAAGTCTCTATGTATTTTTCTATGTATTTTTATAGCTTTCCAATGCCTTGTAATGTTAAGTAATATAATATTGTGTCCTACTCCTATAATGTTCACTGACTTCTATACATATGTGGCACAGTATTAGCACATATGACATTTTGGCAGTTTCATGAATGTTTTCTCAGTTACGTTCTATGTATTCTATCTCTCAGATGCTGACATATTAATGTACAAATAAACAGATTATTTCAGAAGAGCTGGTGAAGGTAGATCCAAAAAAACAATAGAAAATTATTAGATATTATTGTTTGGAGGGAGATTAAGTAATGTGTAAAGAATTAAGTATAGGAGAGTACTCCAAGAAAAATCAAACAGTTCACTAAACATGGCTATTCCCTTTAGCTGTCCACTGAATCCTCTAAGTGGAAACAGACAAATGCACAGAGGGGAATGGAAATTGGAATGGAAAAAATTTCTGTTGAGCAGGAAAGACAAAAATATATAGACAAAGAAACAGAGAAAAACTCTTTGATAAAGTTGAACTCGTATGCTGAGCTAATTCAAGGATAATTTTCAATAGTAGGAAGACAGTTTTTGTATAGCTGAAAAGATTAAGGGGCTACGCAGTGTAGAAAATATTTGTGGTGGTATTTCATTCCTTGTAGTTGGATAGCATTTGGAAACAGGAATGGTTTAGAGAGGCAGAGTGTTTTGTTAAAGCATTTATTGGTTATTAGACACTAATAAATTAAATTCAAAGGCAAGAAAATGTAATGGTTTCTCAGTTAAAGTCACCGTAAAGAGGGAATAAGGTATCTGGAAAACAATAACTTGGCAAATACAATTTCTGTATCTTTTGTTCTTAAAGAGGCACCTAAGATTTATTATCATAATTAGTACATTATGATGCTACTTAGGATAAAAATTCAGCCAAATTTTCTCCAGTTGAACCAAAACACGGCATAAATGAAAAAAGAAAAAAAAAAAAAAGATTTTTTTTGCAGTTAACTATTAAGATAACTTTATCACTAATGAGATATTTTTAAACTGCTTTACAAATACCAACAACTTAAGGGGTGGTGGCAGGTAAAAGATGGAAAGAAGTGTGAGTCCTCCTGGGTGTGTCTTGCTATGAACAAGCAATGGTGGATACAATTGTCCAGGCTGTCCCTTCAGCTTCAAGGTTAGCTAACAACTTAAAGATAGACCCCTACTGTTTCCAAGTTAACTGATCTACCTTGTCACATTCATATAGAAATCACACTTCCCTGGAAAGTCAGTTCAGACTACCTGATACTAGACAGCATTTTCACAGGGGAAAAAACAAGGCATTTTCAAAATGATCAAGAGACTATAACCTTAGAGAAGTGGGTGCTAAAAATATAATCCTAAAAATTTCCTTGTTGGTTTTGTTTTCTTGCTATGATGTGAAAAACATAACTATTCTCTTAAGAAGGAAAATTGAATTGCTGATGGCAGTTTGTATGTGACTGTAAGTCCAAGAGTTAGCACACAGGCTACAGGGGTATCTTGAGAGTTTGTTGCAGTGTGGGGTCATGAAGGGGTTTCTTAGAAGAAGATATAAAGATAATAGACTAGAATTCTCAGTAAATGTACCAGTGAAATGGACAGGAGATTCCTGTTTTCTCATAGAATCATAGAATGGTTTGAATTGGAAAGGACTTTAAAGATCATCTTGTTCCAACCCCCCTGCTATGGGCAGGGGCACCTCCCACTAGACCAGGTTGCTCAAAGCATCATCCAACCTGGCCTCGAACACTGCCAGGGAGGGGGCATCCACAACTTCCCTGGGCAACCTGTGTCAGTGTCTCAGCATCCTCACAGTAAATAATTTCTTCCTAATGTCTAATCTAAATCTACCCCCTTTCAGTTTAAAATCATGACCCCTTGTTCTATCACTACAAGCCCTTTCCACCTTTCCTATAGTCCCCCTTTAGATATTGGAAGGCCTCTTTAAGGTCTCCCTGGAGCCTTCTTCTCTCCAGGCTGAACAACCCCAACTCTCTCAGCCTGTCTTAACAGGAAAGCTACTCCAGCCCTCTGACCATCTCTGTGGCCCTCTTCTGGACTTGTTCCAAGAGTTCCATGTCTTTCCTGTTCTGAGAACTCCAGAGCTGAACACAGTACTCCAGGTGGGGGGTGACCAGAGTGGAGTTGGAAAGAGGAGGAGAATCATCTCCTTTGGCCTTCTGGCCATGCTTCTTGTGATGCAGCCCAGGATGCACTTGGCTTTCTGGGCTGAAGCGCATATTGCTGGCCCATGTTGAGCTTCTCATCAACTAAATCAAGAGGTGACAAGAGGTGAGAGTTAGCAGGGCACATAGAAAGGGCTTTGAACTAAATTTGAAGCGGGACGGGCATCTAACTGGGCTTGCTAGAGAGGGGCCTGGGTGTAGTAGCTCCGTACCTGCAAGGCAGAGTGCTAATATTTTTGAAAACGAGAAGGTCTACCAATCCTCAAGAGCCAACAAGGAAACATGCATGAAACACCTCAAGGGAAATGAGCTAGGGAGGAACTGTTTACAATGATGTGTAGCGATAGGACAAGGGACAATGGTCTTAAACTAGAGTGGGGTAGATTCAGATTAGACATTAGGAAGGAATTATTTACAATGAGGGTTGTGAAGCACTGGAACAGGTTGCCCAGAGATGTGGTGGAGGCCCCATCCCTGGAAACATTCAGGCTCTGAGCAACCTGATGTAGTCAAAAAGGTTCCTGTGCAGCGGGGGGCTGGACTAGGTGATGTTTAAAGGTTCTTTCCAAGCCCATACCTTCTATGATTTTATGATGCTAAAATGCGTAAGTCCTTTTCCTCAGGGCTGTTCTCAATCCATTCTCTGCCCAACCTGTATTTGTGCTTGGCACTGCCCTGACCCATGTTGTGTTAAGATTGTGCACAACTCTTTGTGAAGGTAGGGCCTAAGCTTTATGGTCAGTAGAGCTTCTCTGTAGTGTAGAGACACCTGTACAAAGGTGGAAAAAAGTTCAAATACAGCCTTGTTTTTCAATCATAGCAGAGAGATTACAATTTTCTTTTTTTTTTTAAGGAAAGAATTCTTTAATCTAGGAAGCACCTACTGTCCTGATGTCTGTACTTCCAGCCATTATGGAATCCCTACTCTTCTTTCCCCCCGCCCAAACAGACTATATCTAATATATTTAATTTGTTCTTTTCCCACCAGGAAGGTAAAAACCTCTTTTCCCCTTTTAAGTCTGTACTGTTTGCAATGCTGTAAGTATTTAACTTATATTTTCTCTTCTATAATAATGGCTGTAAATAAATCTTTTTTTTTTTCCTGTTTATATTACACTGTGCTGTTTCACAGAGTTACTGCTATATTATCACTGTTTAAGCTGTTATTTTTAAATTCAGAGGAAATCTATGGGACCAATGAGAGTATATAGATTTTCTTAAAAGGTACCCAGAAGAACATGATCGAATAGAAATCCCTTTAAGTTTAAGAGCTGTAAAAATGTAGTCTGACTTACTGGATAGTCAAAGGAAAATACAGGAAGTAACCAGAAGAAGAATGAGGGATTGCAGTCTCCCTTTGTGATTTTTCATTGTGCTCATCTTGCATCTTGGATGTACCTTGCAATTTCATGCTAAAGATTTGCAGCAAACAGTGGAACTTTTCTCAGATGTAAGGGAATTCCAGCAATGTTCCACAATGCAGTAGAAGTGAAATAAGAGAAAATTGCAAATTATTATTTTTTTTTTTACCTGAGTCAAACACGAACTAACCCTTTCATGCATTCATTTGAGGTGTTTGCTCTCTCCCCAACTGAAAAATAATTTTAACTGCAATTTTTCCTAAAATTAAATGGGACTTGGGCCAATGCTCAGATGTTGTGTAAGATACTAGCCTGTATAAAAAGGCAGGAGGTTCTATAATTCTATTACTACACTTTACAAAGGAAATCACAACCTTGATTTTGAACCACGGATTAAGTGAAGGGCAAAGAGATATTAGAAGCATGTTTTCTGAGTTCTCTTCTATATTTTTGAGGTATCCCACTGCTTAATAATAATGCTACTGTTTGGTGAAATTCTTCCCTAAATCTGCATCTTTTTGCTGTGATATCTTTGCCATTACTGAGACATTAAATATCCTGTAGAAAGTAGTCAAGATAGAAAATTCACAATTTAAAGTGGGACTGTTTTCAGGTTTCTGACTAGCAGCTGCCGTTCTCATCATGAGGTCATCAATTCAGCTGAATGGGATGTCAGTCTACTATATTACCACTTTTATACCTTTAAGAATTACATACCCTGATAGCAGATCTGCGTTCTTAAGCTCAACAGGAACAGGTTTCTGTGATCTTATAAAAACACTGAAGAAGAATTTTCTAGCATCTGTTAGATCCTTCCAGTGTCTCATTGATAAGCTTATTCTACATTCTTTTTTTGATACAATGATTAGAGGTGGTTAAATCATTAGATATGTTCTAGAATTCAGCAGTCAAATGTTTCTTAATGTATTACTGCATTTTCTGTTGTCAGTTATTTGCTTTAGTTTTTAATAATTCACTGATTTGTGTTATTTTTCATTGTGTGCAGGAATGGATAAAACTGGGAAACCAAAACAAAAGTCAGGATTATTGTTAATTAAAGTTATGAAAAAATGTAAGATTATTTTCACTGTATAAAAAGCATTATTTTTTTTTAAGAAAATAATGTAAGAATGGTGGTATCAAAGTCTTTTTGCGAATATTTTTGAAAGTTTAAATTTAAATTAGTAGTTCTCCAAACAGACCATCAGGCTTATTTGCACATTTCTATGTCAATTGCAATGAATGTAAATACTAAACCAAAATGATAGCTAAAGGTGTCTGCCCACCTCCAGGTTTGTTTTTTATTTCTGATTATTTTCTCACCTTTTTGATTATTATCTCACCTTTGTGTATTAATTTAGTTAAAATAAGCATCTAAACTCCTTCTGTTAAGGCTCCATTTATGAAAAATAATTGTTTTTTATTCCCACAGCAAACTTCCTTGTAAGCACCTGAAAAATATCAAGAATTTTTAAAAATGAAGTGCATGCCTAAGTCTGTTGCATACAGTTCCATCCATGCTCGTACATTACAGAGGTAGTTTAATCACCCATAAGAAATTACTAGCTTCTCTGTTCGTGAAGCATGACATTTCAATTGCACAGCCAATAAAAGAATTACATGAAGAGGGCTGAAATGATTTACTGTATGGAAAGCCACAAGACCAAGGTTACCATGGTGAACTACCTTTCTGTGCATACAAGGTCAAGTGAGAGTGACCTGTCAGTGGACAACCTTCAGTGCTAACATTGTAATATATTGTACCAGCAATGGTTTGTTGATCTGCTTCTTAAATAATTATAAATATTTTAATATTTGATATTTTTTTCATTGCTGAATTTTTGTGGACAATGATGAAAACAGAAATCTTTTTATGCTTCAGTCACAGTGGTTTAACAACATTAGATGAACATCTGTGTTTAGCAAATTTTTATGAATTATAGTTGTATACAATAATGTTTCTTTGGGTATGTTCAGAGATTAAAAAGAACTTACCAAGGGTTTTCAGATATCTAATATAGTGTGTATGAGATTCTAGTTGGTGTTTTTCATATTTTCTGACTGCATTACTGTATATTGCAGAATTCTCCTTTCAGTTCCAATGGGCCAGGAGATAGGGAAGCAGGGAGCTTTGCAAATAGTCTGTGTACAAATATTGTCAAAGAAAACATACAATTATAACTAAAATGTTCAGAAAAAAGTTGGAAAAGTAGGGAGTTCATCTAATGGTTCTCTGAAAAATATTTTGTTGATGCATAAAATGAGAACTGTACTAATAAATGTCTCTTGAATTACATATGCTGTAAGAAAATGAAACCCTTTGGGTTATGAATCTTGGATTTAAAGAGGCAGTCATCAAATATTTAAGATGAAAATGCAGTAACACATGCTAGCTGTCATGTGTAAGTTTGGTGAATGTTATGACAAGGTTTTTAAAACATTCATAGTCAGAGTATTTTTATAAAAATGTTCATTAATTCAAATAGACATTCGTATCTGGCAACCTGCATTACAATCGAGATTTCTAGATGCATGAGAAATCTTTGTAAAGCCAAGAAAATACGGGTGAAATATATAGCAATCATGTTTAAATTATACATTATAAGGCATACCTATCGGTATGTTGTCATATTATGCATTAAATTTAGTGCATAAATCAGCTTGTTATAATTCTGATGTTGCCAAAAGGCACAAAATATGACAAACAGGACTAGGCATGTAGATATTATCATACTCAATAATTCAATGAGCATTTGTTTTATGTAAATTAACTCCTGTTAATAAAAATTACACTCATTTATTACACCACTTCCATGTGATAATTAAAAAATGCCTTTTTCTCAAAAATCGTTCCAAAACGTGAATAATGCATTTGTTTAATATCTTTATAAACAAGATCTTACCATCTGATTAGTTCTGGAAATGAAAGCATTATTGATTTCTATAATAATTTCATAATACTGTTACATTGCAGTGCTGAAACTGCTAATCTTGTTTTTGTGGAGAACTCTATGCATTTAAAGCAGTGCTTGAACTCTCACATACAGCATATAAACAATAGTAATTTGATAGAGGTTGCTATTGTTGAATCTGCTGAAAAAGTACCTTTCAAAATATGGAGAATAAAAGAGGGAGATACTTTTAACTGTAGCTTTTAACATAGTGAACACAATTCTCTTTGAACATAGTTTTGCAATAAAGTGTTTTGCTTTTTTTCAACACATTTAAACATTGGGTGCTAATATACAAAAATTTCAATATGGTTTCAATCTTCCTAATTTAAACTTGAAAAATATGCCAACCTGAGAAAAATTTAGAGCTGTGTTCTCAATAAATCTCTGAAGAAGCTATGGATATGAGTGATCTCTAAAGAAGGATACAATATGACACCTGACCTTGTGCCCACTTTCCCATAAACAAACAAATAAATAAATAAATCGGAAGCTTGTTATTGTCTGCTTTTAATTTGAGAATATCAGGGTGCATTGGGGTTTTTCCCCCTCTCTTTTTTTTTTTTTTTTTTTTTTTTTTGTGTTTTTAATAATTACTAGGTCCAGAATTCCTTAAGATACTAGTTTGCTGATCTTACCATAACAACAAAAGACTGAAGTGACTATGTGTGTAGGAAAAGATTCAAGGCAACATCTACCTCGTACTAAGGGAACTGTTCAGAGCTGAAAACATTTGTCTAAGGGCTACTAATTGAGTTAGTGAGCCAAATCATTGGAACGTGTGGACATCTTGGTAAGATGCAGCACACAGGAAAGGTGAAATTCTTGAACCTAACCTGCTTCCACCCTTTCATTACTACACCCAGCAAGCCTCTTGGCAGGAAATAAAAGACTTCTTATCTCCTGTTCTTTATTAAAAGTAGCTAAATAAGTACTTAAAGGGACCAGGCTTAGCTGAAGTTGAGTATGCTGCTGTGAATGGTGGTCCCAACTGAGCATCATGTCAGAGCACTTCTATTCAGTTGATTGTTAGTGGCAGACTGCTAGAGCCACCACTTAGCTCTGTAAAGTGGCAGAAATCAAAGAAGGCCTTGTTGCTGTGCACAGAGAAACAGCAAATTATCCTGAAGTGCATTTTCCAGCTCCCCTGGAATGTTATGGGAGCAAACCCTGAAAACTGCAGGCATGTACTCACTGGTGAAAATTCTGCCATTTCCTTGCAGGACACATCACACTGAGTTCCTGTACTTTATAAAGGACAGCCCAATAGACTGTCAATTGTGTGCTGGCTAGATCATGATATTACTGGAACAGCTGTCAGTTTACCAAATTGTTGACAAGCAATATTAGGTTTTGAATGGTGCATAGGGACTTAAAAAACAGAAACTAAAAATACACAGACTAAGAAATGCCAGATTTTTAATCCATCTTGTAGCTATTGGCAACTGATTAAAAAAGTGAAGTTATATATGTTTCATGATCAGAAAAACAGGCTAGATGGCATTAGTATTATGTCACAACTACAATGGGAATGAATGTTTAAAATGTGGAAATCCCTCTGGTAGTCATACACACATAGGTTGCATCTGCTGTTTACCCAAGAATTGATTAAAGAGAAATTTGTAATAGGGTTTTAAAGAGAAAATGTTAAAACTGCCAGAGAAAATAAGCAGAATAACAGAAGTATAGTGGACAATCAGAAAGTTAACCCATATTTTAATGTTCTAGAATATTCAGATTTTTAATTTTTATCTCAGCTGTCAGGCTCCTTTGTATACTGAAGGTATTAGAAATTTACACTGCCTATCTTGAGTATCTGAGTAGGTCCTGGAAATCTTCTGTAGATACTGTCATTTATTAATTCAATATATAACAGGGTATTTTTCATGTCTTTGTTTCTTTGAACACCTTCCCAAGATATTTAAATAGTCCATCTAACTGACACAAGGTTAAGAAAAAAAATGGTTTTCTAATCATTGCAGAGCAGAGTAGTAAATCATTATTTGAATTCATGCTGAATTTGATTCAGATGTCAGGCTTCCAACTGAAGAACCGAGTATAGCAAAATACATTTATATGCATTAAATTAACAATAAAATTTTACTATGCTTTGTTAGTGAGATTTTGCATTTTTATTCCACTGTCCTTCACTTTATATTATACAAAATGATTAGAGGTCAGAGGAACTATAGTGCTACAAGAACACAAAAGTCACCGAGCACTCCTGTTTTCCTCTTTGTACAGCAGCTGTCTAAGTAAGCAATTTAGGTATCTGTATTAAAATGAAAAGGTGCTGATACTAAGTAGATAAGATTTAAATGATTTTTAGGTGGGAGGTTTTGGCATCTGAATAATTTAGAAGAATATATGAAGGTGAAGTCTCACATGTTGGAAGGGTATGTTCACTTCACACCAAAAATGATTGGCAGCAGTGTGATGCATTACTGATTATTTTCTATAGTTTCTCTTTTTGCATCTGGAAGCCACCCAAAATGCAACTGATAATATTCAGAACTATAGCTGCTTTCATAAAAGAGATCCTCAACCATTAAATATTTCTAAGGCTATTAAAATACAGCCTCCTGTTCAGTAAGAGAATTCAGGCCATATTTCTCTGGAAGGACTGCTGGTTTTGGAACTTATCTTCCTTTTCTGCCATTCCTAGGACTTGGCTCCTCTTAAAAGAATATGAAAAGAATATGGCTTTAATTTAGTTTTTAGGGTTTCTTATTGTTTGCTTCACAGTTTGACTGTCAGTATGCACTGGTGGAAGCTGTGATTATTTCATCTGACAGAGTATCTTTTTTTCATTTGCTTTTGTCTAATTAATACTTTGAAACTGTAAATAGCATCTAGGTAGTAGGAGTATATGCACCGTATAAATTACTAACTAAATGTAGGTTTTTCTCCGTAAGATTTTTTTTTAATGATGTAATTACATTTAATACTTAAGTGCGTACAGACTCTGTGCGCTGGTGGAAAAGAAACAAAACACAGCAAGAGGCAGTAACCTTTGTTCAGCAGGAGAGAGTATAAGCACAAATAAATGCAAGCAACAAATGTGAAAACATAAGGGAACAAAACCAGCATTTTAAACTAGAAATAAATCCTCACTTCTCCTTACAGCTATATAACTAGAATTCATTCCCATGTGGAGAGAGAAAGGGAAGAAAAAGGAGAATCCTTGTACACTAAGGACCATGTGCAACCTATTACAAGTGCTTCAGGTATGGCAGATCTCCTGAGTCTCTTATCTTTATGTTATATATGCAGCATTGAACTTAAGAAGATGGCTGCAGTAATTTAATAGTAATATATTTAAGTAAGATGACATCATCTATATTTAGGGGAACATGAAACTTGAATACAGTAATACTCTCAAATATTAAAAATGTTTTCATAAGCTATTAAGTGAAATTTTTGGGAAGTGTTAATTTGTAAAGGCATTTTCTCTCTCATAATCCTTCTGTCTTTTTGTGGTCTATGTGTTTTTCTCTGATTGCAGGTTTTTTAATGCAAATCTGCTGAATTGGCACTGGTAGTTCATGTAACAGTAGTACTTCATACAGCTTCCAAAGATTTGGTAAAAACTCCTGAATAAGTATTTTCAGATAAATGCATATGCACTTTGTGAAGTATATTTAATGGGTAGATGTCACATTCTGTAACAGCATCTAATACTTACCATAAGTGTCTTTAATTGTTAATGTCATTGTTATTTTTATTACGAGGAAAATAATTTAAAAAATAAAAAATAAAACATAAAAAAAAAAAGAAGAAAGGTCCATATGGAGTTTCTCATTTTGAATTCTCTTCCTTGGAAAACTGCAGGTGCATGTTCAAAATTTGACAGTGCTGCACTATGGATTAGGTAGTGAAGGCTATTGTACAGTGATCTCTGCAGTAACCTCTTTGAAGTCTAAGCATATAATTTCTGTGACACCAACACTGCTGCTAAACTCATGCTAAAGTGGTGCAGCTAACCAATTTATTTTCTTTTTTTAATTATTGAAAATACATAAAGGCATGAACATTAAAATCTACAAAAAGTAATTTTATAAATAGCATGTGTTGTGTAGTTCCTAAGACTATAAGGAAAATAAGCAAGCAGCACTGGTTCAGTTTTTTTGTACTGTATAAACAAAATCTTATTTGAGATACTAATTAATTAATAGTATATTCATATACACTGATGACCTATATGCAAAGCATTAACTTGATGCAATTTAAAATGCCTGAAAGATTAAGCCTTTGTAATACTGTTAATAGAAAAAGCTTGACTAAAACAAAAATAAGAGTAACCTGAGCAATAAATTGTTTGAATACATAGACTAGTTGCATACTTTGGGGGAGAAGAGTTGCTTAAATTGATAAGACAAAAACATACTTAAATCTAAATGTAAACTCAAGGTCCTTCTAGACGTAGATTTTACATAACCAAAGATGACTCTTATATGCGCATAGAGTAGGAATGTATTGTTTTGTTGGCACTGATTTAGTAGGTAGGTGAAGGGGCCTATATCCTTCAAACTCTCCTCTGTTGGGTCAACCTGGTCATATGACATAATAAGAGTAATATGATGCAAAGGGTCTCTGTTCTTAAGGTCTTGGCTACAGGAGCTGAATCAGGTAATGAATAAGCAACATGCAAGTATCTAAGTCTGCTTAGAGAACTCTGTGCACTTGACTTTGCTAAGACAAAAGGTTTCTCTCTTCAAGATAAAAAAAAATTTGGATTATAAAATGTAGACAAACACAAACTTCAGATGGAAGCAGTGTGAAGCCATAAATATAGGAAGGTAAGTAGACTGTAAAATAACAGTAGGGAAGGGGCTTGTCTGCCAACCATGGATGTAAAGACAATACAAGTTTAGAATGGAAGGAGAGAGGAAAATGGAGCTTTACATAACCCTTGAATGGCTGCAATGTATTTTATCCCCAGTCAAGTACCTTTTCTGCTGTCACTTTCTATCTACTTTGTATCCCTTTGTCCACCTTTTCCACACCCTCTAACCCTAAATGTCAGTTTTCCTTAGGTGTATCCTTTACCTTCTAAATTCCCTCTGAATCTCAGTGTTTAGGTATCTGTCTTTGAGTCTGTGAGTGCCAGTTGTTTTTCTAGCCTTGCCTTCCACCTCTTATTTTATTAGTACTTATTTTGTACCCCAGGTGACCTTGCTTTTCATCACATCTTTTCTACATCAAATGCTTTGTTTGCCCTTAGTGCTTGCCTTTACATTCACATTCACAACTCCCCTTGTAGTCGTTCATAAAAATGAGGAAAAACAGTAGGTGAAAAGCTCATCAAAAGCAAAGATCAAAATCCTTGGAGGTAGTAGAACTGAACTTTTAAAGGTTTCATTTACTGACATATTTACTTATTTAGTCAGTTTCATTCTGGGTTTTTTCAGTGTTGGTGGACTTTGCCCTAGCTTGCTACAAAAATTTTTATTTTTTTTTAGTTTTATACAGAAGTACAAAACTCACATTTCTGCCTTATTCTTTTGACTTATAGTAATTTAGTGTTAGGTTTTATGCTATTAATATTGATAACTTAGTGATTCATTTCACATCTATTCCAGGCTTATAAATGGAGGTTATTTGAAGTTGAGAGTTAATCAGTAACAGATTAAGATGCATTTTGTGGACACATCTATTTACAAATATTGAAAACTGTATGTAAACAAGGTCCTATTTGATCTCATATTAGTTAGGCTGGTTTCGATTTTGGGATGCACTCCTATATTAGCAGCAAAATGCAGCAAATAAAAATGTATGAATGAGCAGTAGAGGCTGGACCAGAATTCCTGTCTCATATACTTGAACTGTTTTCTTTTTCTTGGATATTTGTTTCAATCTGCATATCTGTACATTCAAAAATTTATAGATTTTGGAAAGCACACCTGGTTTACAGCTCATATTTTGAATCCACATTCCTTTCTTAGGAATATTTTGTCTGGATTACATGACTGGAATTGTGTCCTTACGCAATTCAGATATGATTACATCCAGTGACGTGCTTGATGCATTCCTATCTACAGAAAGACTTTCAGCCTAAGAAACATTTGTAAGACTACTCTTGCCAAAACCAAAATGATAAATTGTTTTATACTCGTCCAGTTTTCAGCTTAATTTCTTTCTCTAAGTCAGCTGAGGGATATTTCTGCTTTACCAGAAGATGCCAATTCAGTTTGCATCTTAAACTATACTTTGTCCCCAGATGACTTTGTAAAATGAATTGCATTCAGGCAGAGGATTCTCAAGTACAACTGCTTCATTTAACAGCACCGTATAAGTATTCAACTCCCAATCCCTGGAGTCCTCCCTTGGCTGACATTTATACCATTGAACTTCAGCAGGCAAGGTGTTTTGGAGAATGCAGTTTTTCTGAGGGAATTAACTTATATTGTGAAATATAAAATATAACAGATTTTTCAGTTTTAAACAAGGCAATCAAGAAGCCTAAGAAATCAGAAAATTAGTTTGGTCAGCTTCTGAGGAAAGGATAAAAAATTAAATTCAGGATTTCTCTGAGAGTTTTGGTAATTCAAGTGGAGCACAAATTCCTGTCTTCATCTGTTTGTTTTCAAGAAGTTTGCTAGCAAACTTAATCACAGGAAGTCTTTCAAGTTCTGTGCTAGAAAAGGAATGAAGAATTCCATGGTGATGTGAACTTTGGTAAAATTCTGCCTTTACAGGGAACTTAATGTGAGGGCTCAGAACTGATGTACAGTGTGCTTTTTTTTATTTTTTTTTAAGCAGACTATAAATTTGTTATATTATCTGAATGCTTTCCAGCTATTAATGTCTGAGAAGAGATTTCTCATCTAGGGAAATCTTGTCAGGAACTTACTGATAAGGGAGGAAGGCATTAAAGAGTTAATTACATCCTCAGAAAAACCAAACTCTGTGACAGAAGTGGATTCTTCTTCTCTGCCTTTACAGGACCAGTGTCTCCTCCTGGAGTTCACTGGATGAGGTATAGCTATGTGATTTTGTAAATTCCTCATTTAATTCTGATTTCTGTAAACTCCCCATTTTGTTCTCATTCTCGGTCCTGAGAAGACTCAAGGAAGAACTTAACTATGCAAACCGAAGTAGCTAACTACACTAGTCAGAGATTGTATTCTATTTGTTTTGAGATAGTAGAAAATAGCTGGTAAGGAGGTGAAGACAGATTAAAAGAAGATGTCCACTAGATCGAGAAAACAGCCTCCCTGAAAAACTGGAAGCTGATGAAATTAATTTTAAAAATATCAATATTTCTTGACATTAGTAATTTTACTTACAATTTTCTGGTCTTGTGCAGTATATCCCTTATGAAAGTGTATTGAGCAAGGACACTTTCAGGAATACCTCATGACTTTTTGGTCAGTCTGTCAATTTGATTGTGTCACACATGCAACAGGAATTGCAAGTATGGCTGATCATATTTAAGTTTTTGGTCATCCATGGGTTGTTATGTTCTGGTGACTTGTATATTTGGGTTCTTCTGGGGAAAGAAAAAAGCTAAGCCACTTTATTTCAGGTTTTTTGTTTTTTTGTTGTTGGGTTGGGGTTTTTTGGTTGGTTTGTTTGTTGGGTTTTGTTTTGTTTTGTTTTGTTTTTGTTTTTGAGGAATCCCAGAATATAATGATGATCAAACAGACAAGGTATTTCTGGTTCCTCTCTTTAGGGCTTAGTTTTGCCATCTGTCTTATTCACTGTTATGTGCAAGAAGGTCAGGTGCCTTCAGGAAGTAAGTATACCTCAGACCATGCTATTTCCTTGTTGATGATATGTGATATAATACCAGTTCAGTGCTTGTTATTTGTCCAACTTATAGACACCAGCATGAAATAAAGGCATCCTAAGCTCATTTCAGGTTAGAGGAAGGTGTATAAAGGAGATTAACTTTGAAAACTAGCCCATAGAATGTTTTCATCCTCAGCTAAGATGATGGCCTTTTCTTTGCACAGTGGCACAGGGTCTGCTTTTAGGGCAAGAAAATCCAAGAGTAGCCAGAACTCTTTTTTTCATTTGCAGTTATTTTTTATGTTGTAGCTTTAGCTGTTGATGTTAAATTTCCATTCCACCACTAAAGATTAGAAAACTGGTTTATTTTTGTGTTACCCATTGATGGTACGTTCAGGATGTCATGCTGCTGTATGCATCTTTCTGTTTTCTGTAAGAAGGGAGACTGCATTATATACCTTACTTCTCTTAGTGGTAGAGGCCACTGATGATTGCTTTATTTCTAAGCCTTTGCAGTATCTAAACCTTCATGCCCTATAAGAGTCTTCTTCAGTGACCATATTTTGCTATCAGTGAAGGAAGTTAGTTAGGAAACCATTCTGGATATGAGAAAGCTAAAACTTTGTATCATGTAGTTCATGATCATGATGTTAGAAGTAACCAAAATTCTTTTTATTGACACCAGAAACTAACACAGAATAAAAAACTAGAATATAAACCCCATTAAAAGTGAAATAATACATAAATAAAACTCCCTATGAAATACTAAAAACTGTTCTGTAGGTCTTGCCATCCAAAATAACTTTTTTTTTTTTTTCATACATTCAATTGTTCTCGGCAGGGAGAGTTCTTTATTGTAATTGTTCTATATTATTTTAAGGTCTTTCATTTTAGTCTTCCTTTTATGCTGTTAATTTTCAACAAGACAGTAATAATTACCCACAAACTGACATATACAGGTGTCCCTTGATACTTGTCCAAATGAGTGATACTTGTCCATAAAGAGATGAAGAATAATACTCACTCTTCACGCTCACACCTCTCTAGAAGGCAAAGGTTCTTTTCAAGCATCTGGGTGTGAAGTTAAATTTCAAAGTCAAGTTATGTATCTTTACAGATCACAGAGTTTTGTTGAAGTGACTGGAGAGTCAAAAGTCATTAAAGCTTATTTGCTTGTAGAAGCATTCCATTCTGCCAAATGCAGTTGTTCAATTGACCTCTTGACTAAAACCTGCAATTAACAGGTGCATCTTCTGCAGAAGATAGATAGGAACACAGACTTCTATGCTAACAATAATAGAAACAAATTTCTTGCAGAGCTGTTCATAGTTTTGTGTGCTCTTCTTTATGTTTGTGTATATGTGGTCATTTCAAGAGCTCTCATTTCTTCAAATACTGCTTGGCTAAGTTATCTTCAAGTATATTGTATGTGCCTTTGTATACTGAGAATAATGTTATAAGGAAAGGCTGCACATGTTGAGTCATGTACATGCAGTTGTTGCACATGAACAGTCAACATGAGCATCATGATTGACTAATCTGATTGATTTCTATGTTGTTACATGGGCCAGAAAAAGCCTGTAATGTAATATAACTCAACTTCAGCAGGATTTTTAACATCCTTTTCAACTGTATTTTTCTTTATAAGATGAGATGAAAGTGTTGGATGAATGAGTTGGTAGATGATTTGAAAAATGAGCAGGAGTTTTAACTCAGAGGATAGTAATTAATGGCTCAGCTTCCAGATGACAACCAGTCAATACCAAAGCCTTTCTTATTCAGTTATTTTCATCAATGATCAGGATGGATAGAATGGAACCTCAGCAAATTTGCACATGAGACTAAATTGGGAAGGTTAATTGACATGCTAGAGAGAAAAACATTAAGAAACTTAGGGGCTGGACAAACAAACCTAATAAAGTTTAAAAGGAGAAGTGCCAAGTCATGCACTTCAGACAGAATAGCCAAGTATATCAGGACAGACTGGGAACTAATTGACTTAGTAGCAGCTCTGCTGAAAGGAGAGGTTATAGTGGATTGCAAGCTGAGTATGAATGGAATGCTATCCTCACAAATAAAGCAACTGGGCTACATTGGAAGGAGTGTGGAGTATATATCAATGGAAGTAATTATTCCTTTATACTTCACACGAGGGAGGCTATAACTGGAGTATTTTGTTCATATCAGCCTTACAGTTTAAGAAGGATGTTGAAAAAACAGAAAGGCTCCAAAAGAGGACTATCAAGAGTATGAGATGTTTAGAGACCTGACATACATGTTCTTCAATGAAGGATGACTTAGCCTGGTGAAAGACAGGCTAAAGGGGTCTTCCATAATTCTGTGGAATTTGAATGTAAAGTGTAAGGAAGATGGAGCTAACTCTTAGTAAGTAGCATTTGTTATAATAAAAGGAAAAAGCCACAATTTGCAGCTTCAGGGTAGACATTTTAAAAAGTGCTTCACCTGAAGGGTAAACAGTTTATGAAGCTGTGTGATGGATTCTCCCTCCTTGTATTTTTTTGAAACTTGTCTAGATAAAGCCAAAGCTGACTCAATCTAGTATTGGTTGTGGTCCTGCTTTAAGTGGCATGTTCAACTAGGTGACCTCTAGACATTCCATGAAATCACCATGTCTATGCCTTGTACTACTGAATACTTCTGTATTTCAGTTAGCCTTGTACTCCAGATTGTGTGAAAAAATGCAATCAGGAAGTGTGACTGCTGTGTTTATTACACATGTAGACATGATAGTATAGGAATTCAATGATTAATTAAATATTTCCTTTTCTTCCCATGAGCACTGGAAGATTTACATACGGAGTCAAGAAAAGCTTTGCTGTCATAATCCTGAAACGGCACCAAGAAACGTTCAGTTATCTCAATTTCCTGGGATTCCTAATAATGTTTGTATAAATTAAAAACTGTTAATAGCAGAACACTTTAATTGATTAGCTTATGTATGTTTACAGCTCTCTTTAATTGCTTAAAAATGCCATTTGTCAGCTTCATGTTCTATTGACAAAGTTATCGATTTATCTGATTTGGGCTTTGTCTTGTCTCTCGTACGTAAAACTCACATATGCAGTTCAAATGGGAAATGACTCTATTGATTTCCTTAACTTGAGCCCAAATGCTAAAGATTTTTGGATAAGCTTTCTCATTACTTAAGCCAAAATCAATAAGAGAGAGCATCTTTTAATGAAAGAGCAGTTTGAGCAACGTACTTCAGAAATGGGGTCCTGTTCATCCTTTGCTTTACAAATCGATCTTCTTGGTTCCTTAAGTGAGGTCCAATTGGTTGACATTGTGGTTTGTCTTTGTGTGTAAACTTGCAGCTTCAGAAAAGAGAAGATGAGCTACAGAGACAGCAGAAGGAAACACTCTCTGCAACAGGAAAAAAATTATCTTCTTATGGAGGTACCACAATATATGTTGTAAGTATGTTCTGTAAAATTCTGGCCTTTTATGGCCATTTTTTAACTAAGGAATTTATGGGAAAAATATGTTTTTCAGTCCTGTCTCTTTGTCTATTCTTATTCCTTTGCATGTTATTAATACACTATTTAAAAATGTTACATACGTAAATTATACAAGTAGTTAATTTGGAAATATCACCTTCTTTTATGATTTTTATGCATAAAATACTATCACAGACTACAATCCAATTGTGTTGCTTTGTTAACCTTTTAATTTGTTCTGGCTTTATTTCATCTCTAGCCTCAAGAAATTAGACTTAGCAGCTCCAGACTAAGCTGTGGAAAATGAAATCTGAGATAAAAAATGAAGAGCTGCAGTTGAAGAGCTACAGAAAGAACTGAGTATATTCAGCTAGCTATATGGGCAGGCCAAATGTTCAGGTACTGTACTAAGATATCATTAACTGCCCTGAACTACATAAATTAAGCTGATTATGCCTTCACTTAATTAACTGAGAATGACCTATTGATGCATAGGCAGAGCAAGATAGAGACTGCATGCTGCACTGTACTAAATTTATAGGTTTTCAATTAGTTCTACTATTGACTGGGACTACTTAGAAAAGGAGTTTACTTCTATGTTTTGTAGCAGGTTTTTACATTAGTGAGTTATTTGAAAATGTTTGGTTTATATGCTCTCTTCAATTATTTGAAAAATGATCCAGTGAAAATTGTTTATCCATCTGAAGCTGTATTTTTTGCCTCATGGCTGATTAACACCTATACAATATTTGTCTTTGAAAGTGCTGTTATGACATATAAATACTGATTAATCATCTCCAAACTATTAGTAATCTCCAAATTTTAGTAATAATAATTTTAGAAGGTATGTAATCAAATTCTTGGTTTCAAATAATATATTACAGAAATGCAAGGAAAATCTCCACAAAAAACCAATAATTTTATTATAAACCAAGTTATTTATTGTGTTTCAAAAAAAAGTACATTGGCTGTGATTTTAGTTAAGCTACATTTGAAAAAAAAGTTTACAGTCTTACACACATTACCTGGTAGTGATTTAGTAAGTGTATTAAATAATATCAGAAATATATATACAGATTTTATTCAAAGGAAAATGTAAATTTGTCTAATGTAGGTATTTTTATTACACAGCACTACAGAGTCACTTAATGTTTAGTTACAAATTTACTTCCACTTTAGACATGCTTTGATAAAGTCACTCAGTAAGAAACCAAAGATAGGAAAAAAGTAAAGCCGTGAATTAGTAATACTACAGCAAATTTTTGAGAAAAATAATAAGCTTAAAATAAAATTATCATTTAATAGTAGAACTGTTACCTTAGGCTGATGAATCTTCTTTAGTGTCTCTGCTTTAAAAGAGATTTATTTCAAACTTGAAATAATAAGGTGTCCTACAGATAAGATTGATTATTAAGATAGTCAGGAAAATAAACCATCCTGTATTAGCAAAAAAGACTCTGGCTACTCATGTTTGAATCCCTGAAAAGTTTTATTTAGCTCATTCTTGAGTCTAAATTTTTTGGGTAGTGTACCTGCTCTGCAGATTCCAGTTGTCCAAGACACATTTCTGTGAACAAAGTTCATGAAAATATGCATTCTTTTTTCATAAGTGGTACACTAAATTGAAGGATATTAATAATCACATCAGCCCCTGGGACTAGGTTGCTGTCTTTATTCATGTAGTTCTCTTTAAGCTTGTAAAAAATTAAACCTTCGTATGTATATAGACTATAATATGTAACTGTTTTTTTTTTAAGATTAATTTTCAGCTTTTATAATAGTAATTATTCTTTAATTTGAGTTTTAAATCTTGATGCATATCTATGATATTCAGTTACTTTATGCCATAACATAACTGAGGATTTAGCGTTAAAGTTGCCCTTTGTAATTCAGCGATCACCTTATTAAAATATTTCCTGAGGTTTTCCCAGTCTATACTGAAGATGACTACATTGTCTACTTATGCAGCACTTACTTTTCCTTCAAATTTGGTCCATAAGCCTTCGGTATGTACTGGTCATACATGGAACACAAAATGCATTGTTGTAAATTGATACAGGCCCTTGACTTTATCACTACAGCTAGCCTATAGTAGAAGCCCCAACATCTGGTGCTCAGCTGCTGTCCAGCTGCTTTGACTATCACTGACTGACAAAGCCAAGTCTTTGTTTTGTGCCCACTATTGACATTTGCATTAAAATATGCAACATTATTCTATATTATAATTTCTATAATTGTTTTGTTGGTTACAGATGCATTTATTGTGTTACTGGTAAATGGCTTATGGGTTCTACCACTTGCCTAACATCAGTTTGACCCTTAGTGTTTTATCTGTATTCCTTATCCAGTTAATTTATATTCACTTCTTTTACCTCTGCAAGAATATTAAGAGAGAAATAAATAACAATCAGTTACTAAAAGGTGATTTAGCAGCTCTAAGTTACTTAATAAAATTATAAAACCCCTGCTCTTATGAAAAAAGTAGAAAACATTGGACAAGACACAATATATCATGTAACCTAAAATATGGGTTTGGCAAAAGTAATTGTCTGAAGTATTTTATGATCCAACCATCAATGTTATAGACTAGTCAAAAACACTTATTTAAGAAATACTACTAACTTTTCTTCAGTTACATAATAGATATGTAATAATACTGATCTATGAACCAGACCATCATTGAAATCTACCCAGTACTCTGTTAAAATAGAAAGGTTCTGTGCCCAATAGTTATTTAACTCAGATGTCAGAATTTCTCCTGTAATCTTGCCCAATGTCTTCCACTTGGTATGAATTTAATCTGCTTTCTTAGGGTACTAAAAAGCATACCCCTAGTTTCCCAATTTTGCTCTTTTTTCATTTGATTATGGAAAAAATAGCATACATTTAAAGTTTTTTTAGTTCTTTCACTTTGAGAGATCTAATTTCTCCCATATGATCATTGGAAGTAGTGCTTTTCATTGATTTATTTGCAGTTATAGAGAATGAAAGACTAGTTTGACCAAAAAATTGCTGTGATCATTTTGGAAGACTAGTATTACAAATATGGTGTTGATTATTTGCATTTATATGAAAAAATGTTCCAGAGGACTTCTGGAACCATAGGTAATGATGTTACAGTGAAGAAATGTCATACAGTTATGCATTTTTGTTGAACTATTTTTTATAATAATAACTGAACAAATTATTATTCTTATAAGTTCATCATCACACATGTTCTTCCCCTCCCCAACTTTCCTATAATACTGAAAAGCTATGGGAGAGAAGAATAATTATTTACATTTTTTAGTATAACCTGTCTATAATATGTGTTTTTCAAGGCACTACTATGTTGCTGTATAAATCAGTATGGTTTATTGACAGATGTATCAAAAGTAAGTATGTTTTATATGTTGCTGTGTAAAAGGTGTACATACAGACATGAAGTTCACATTTCTGCAACTTTTTGATTTCTTTTTTGATAGAATGATTTGGGTTGGAAGGGACTTTTAGAGGTCATCTAATCCATCTCCCCTGCAGTGAGCTGGGACATCTTCAGCTAGATCAGGTTGCTCAGAGCCCTGTCCAACCTTGCCTTGAATGTTTCCAGGGATGGAGCATCTGCTGCTTCTCCAGGCAACCTGTTCCAGTGTTTCACCACCCTCATTGTAAAAAAAGCCTTCCTTACATCTAGTCTAAATCTATCCTCTTTTAGTTTGAAACCATTACCCCTTGTTCTTTCACTACATGCCCTGCAAAAAAGTCTCTCCCCACCTTTCCTGTAGGCCCCCTTCAGGTACTGGAAGGCTGCTATAAGAGCTCCCCAGAGCCTTCTATTCTACAGACTGAACAACCCCAAATTTTTCAGCCTGTCTTCATAGCAGAGGTGTTCCATCCCTCTAATACTTTCTGTGGCCCTCCTGTGGACCCAGCCCAACAAGTCCATGTCTTTCCTGTTCTGAGGACTCCAAAGCTGAACACACTACTCCAAGTGGGGTCTCACCAGAGTGGAGTTGGAAAGAGGCCCCTCGACCTCCTGGTCACACTTCTTTTGATGCTGCCGAGGTCACAGTTGGCCTACTGGGCTGCAAGTGCACATTGCCAGCTTATGTCCTGCTTTTCATCCACTAGCACCTTCAAGTCCTTATCTGCTGGGCTGCTCTTTATGCACCAGCCTGTACTGATGCCAGCAATTGCCCCAACCTAGGCAGAGGACCTTGCACTTGGCCTTGTTGAACCTTATGATGCTCATGTGGGCCCACTTTTTGAGCCTGGCCAGGTCTCCATGGATGGTATCCCATCCCCCTGGTTTGTCAACCACACCACTCATCTTGGTGTCACCTACAGACTTGATGAGGATGTACTCAATCCCACTGTGTATGTCATTGATACAGATGTTAAACAGTATGGGTCCCAGTACAGACCCTGCGTGACACGATTCATCACTTATCTCCATCTGAACATTGAGCTGTTGACCATTACCTTCTAGATGAAACCATAGAACAAATTCCTCATCCACTGAACAGTGCTGCATCAAATCTGTATCTCTCCAATTTAGAGAGAAAGATGTTGTGGGAGACCATGTAAAGGCTTTACAGAAGTCTAGATAAAAAAAATATCCATAGAATCATAAGAATCATACAATCGCAGAACTATTCAGGTTGGAAAAGACCCTTGGGATCACTGAGTCCGACCATCATCCCTACTCTACAAAGTTCTCCCCTAAATCATATCCACCAACACCACATCCAAAAGACCCTTAAACACACCCAGGGATGGTGACTCAAACACCTCCCTGGGCAGCCTATTCCAGTGCCTGACCACTCTTTCTGTGAAAATTTTTTTCCTAATGTCCAATCTAAACCTATCATGTTGCAGCTTGAAGCCATTCCCTCTTGTTCTGTTGCTAATTACCTGTGAGAAGACACCAGCACCAACCTCTCTACAATGACCTTTTAGGTCACTGTAGAGACTGATGAGGTCTCCCCTCAGCCTCCTTTTTCTCAAACTAAACATTCCCAGCTCCTTCAAGGGTTCTTCTTAAGATTTATTCTATAGGCCTTTCACCAGCTTCATTGCCCTCCTCTGTACTTGCTCCAGCACCTCAATATCTCTCTTGAATTGAGGTGCCCAAAACTGACAGGTGTGGCTTCAAATCCATAGCTCTTCCCTTATTCTCTGGTGCAGTCACTCCATCATAGAAGGCCACTGGGTTGGTCAGGCAGGACTTGCCTTTGGTGAAGCCATGCTAGCTGTCTCCAATCACCTCCCTGTCTTCCATGTGCCTTGGTATACCTTTCAAAAGGATCTTCCCAGACATAGAGATGGGGCTGACAGTTCTTAAAGCAATCTGCATATGACCTGATTTTGGATCTCCTTGTTCTAGAATTCTTTTTAATTAATGATCTGTTTTGAAATACATTTCCACAGGGGTATTCTAGGCATTTAGCAATTTGAGAATAAAGGGCTTGACAAGGGTAGTTTAACTTTTATATCTCCAGCACTAGGTAGCAACTAGCCATGATCTGTTTTCACTAGGGGAAAATGGAAGAAAAACAGAACCTATTTCCTAGCTCTGCAGGAACAACAAACAAATGAAGAATGAAGGGATAAAATACTGTTCGTAAAAAGGAAAGTATACCCACTAGTCTCAGTGTATTTTCAAGGCTTAAGTTTGACAAAAAGCTAGGGTGGAACTGCAAAAAAAATATTCAGGCAGCAATTCTAGATTTGTGTTCAATGAGATTAAAGGTGAAGAATCCAGTTTGTAGTGTATATGTACTAATGAAGTAATAGAGACAATGAGAGAAGACATGGAAAATACTAAGAGCAGCAGAAACGCTGAGGGTAATACAGGTAAATAATGTGAGGTTAAGAAGAACTTCTTGAGTAGATTAAAAATTACCTCCCTTAGATTTACTGGCAATGGAAGAAATTAATTAGTTAATGAGCGGAGTAGTAGAGGGAGAAGAGAAAGAAGTTCACTAATCTTTTGTTCCTCGTTTCCTAAGAAAATAATGCATATGTGATCACACTTCCAATGCATCCTCTAGTGATTTCAAATTCAAAACTAAAATGCAAGTCTCAAAGATAATTTTATAAATTTTGTGAAAACTAGCAGCTATATAGTGGAAACTCAGTATGTTACTCCCTTTGAAAGAAAGTTGAGGATTAAATTGTTTGACTGAAAGCTAAGCAAATTAAACACAGGGACTTGGTCGAGCTCAGAGGAGCAATGTGAAAGGTAGAGAAGCCTTTTTAACCTGATGTAGCACACTAAACTGACTGCTCCTTAGACCACCACAGAAGAACAACTGGCCTCTTGTCCTTGACTTGACTTCCACCAAGATGACTAAACAAAGAACCTCTCTCTGTAGTGCCATGCAGTAAAGTTGTGTGGTTTTTCTTGTGAGAGTCTGGGGCAACAAAGAGTTTGAGGGTTGTGTAGATGGGATGTGTTGAAATGTAACAGCAGTGGGGAAAGGAAGAGATCCAGGTAGACTGGGTAGAAACAAGTGTGGGACAGTAGAGAAAAAGAGGATAAAGAAGCATATGTACCCTTTTATCTCTGAGCCCTGCTCTTTATCACCTCAGCAGATTCAGCATTTGTACTGAATCCTAACTACCTTCTACATGGGTATGCTCTCATGCTCCACATGTACCAAACTCCAAACTAGCTGATGAGTAGGTTCAGAGGTGTCGTGTATGTGTGTCATGCAGGCTGTAGTGTGTTTATGTGTATGCAAGACAGATATCTCAGACTAGCTGATGGCTATGAAGAGAGGTCAGAGTGCCAGCCTCAGGACTGGCACCACAAGTCAGAAGGCTAAGAGTCTAGGGGCTGAGCAACTGGGGGAGACCAGGATCTAGGGGCCAGCCTCACGACAATTCTGTATTATGTATGTATGTTAAATTTCAGTCCTGATCAGATTGAGAGGAGACAGAAGACAGGACTGCCTATGCCATTCATACTTATATGAAAGCTGTTTGTGTTGATGTGAGGAGCTTTATATGCCCTTCTCACTGTGCAATCCATATGGTTGGCCATGTATTTATTGTCTGTACTGTGTGGGTGTGTGCACACCTATTGAGAATACATGCCCATTCTCACTACTGGACATGGGATATGGAGCTGCAGAAGTCTTGTCTCTGTGGAGATGGGACAAGAGAAGTTCTAAAGTCCATCAGATTCATCTACCTCTAACTGCACTGCTACACAGTCCATATAGCAGTCCCTGCCTGGCTCACCCATCAACGCAGGGTAGTGACACACTGGACCTTGTTGTAGTCTTTCCAAGTCAGTGAAGTCAAAGAGATGAAGTAGGAACAAAAGGATGAAACTTCATAGTAAGTTATGCTTCATTACTGTTTCTGCTTGTGAAACCAGTAGCTCATATGATTATTCTGACTGGGGTTTCTTGAATTTTCTTGTTGTTGGTTTGGTTTTATACTATTTTTAATATAATTTCTGGACCACAAAAAGTATTTTACTAGTATTTAATGATCTGTATTAGAATCAAAGCAACTTTAGGCTGAATGCAGCTTTTCTCTTTTGTTTTTATTGTGAGATCAAGAAATAGGCACAATACCCAGGCATTAATAAATGGCTTTTTATTATTTAAGTATCCTGATGGTTTTTGTTATTTCCTTTCTTTCACATTGATAAATTTCGATAAACTAATGCTTATACTTCACCTGAGTTTAAGCCAATATACACCTTGGAACATTTTAGTAAGATAAATCTTCCTACTATCTTGGAACTTCATAATTGTAGGACCATAGAATTGTCAAAGTTGGAAAAGATCTTCAAGATCATCAAGTCCAGCCATCTACCCTTCAACCCCTAACCACTAAACCATTTTATGAAACACCATGTCTACCCCTTTTTTTAACATCTCCAGGGATGGTGTCTCCACTACCTCCCTGGGCAGCCTCTTCCATTTCTTCGCCATTCTTTCTGTGAGGAAATTTGTCCTAATATCCAATCTGAACCTTCCCTGGTGCAACTTGACCCCATTTCCTTTTGTCCTATCACTGATCACTGGAGAGAAGAGGCCAACACATGCCTCATTACAACCTCCTTTCAGGTATTTGTAGAGAGCAATGAAGTCTCAGCTCAGCCTCCTCTTCTTCAGGTTGAACAGCCCCAGCTCCCTCAGCCTCTCCACATTAGACCTGTTCTCCAGACCCCCTCCAGCCTAGTTGCCCTTCTCTGCACACTTTCCAGCACCTTGATATCCTTCTTATCCTGTGGTGCCCAAAACTGCACAAAGTGCTCAAGGTGCAGCCTCACCAAGGCCAAGTAGAGGGGCAGGATCACCTCCCTGGTCCTGCTGGTCACACTGTTCCTGATGCAGGCCAGGATGCTGTTGGTCTTCTTGGCCACCTGGGCAGACTGCTGGCTCATGTTCAGCCAGCTGTTAATCAGCACACCCAGGTCCCTCTCTGCTGGTCAGCTCTCCAGCCACTCCTCTCCAAGCCTGTAGCTCCTCCAGGGGTTGGTGTGGCCAAACTGCAGGACCCGACATTTGGCCTTATTGAAACTCATGCAATTGACCTTGGCCCAATGGTCAAGCCTGTCTATATCCCTCTGCAGAACCTCCCTGCCCTCAAGCAGATCAACACTCCCACCCAACTTGGTGTCATCTGCAAACTTACTGAGGGTGCACTCTATCCCCTCAACCAAATCATCAATAAAGATGTTAAACAGGAGTGGCCCCAGCACTGAGCCCTGGGGAACGCCACAGGTGACTGGCTGCCAGCTGGATTTAACTCCATTGAACACAACTCTTTGGACCTGGCCATCCAAGAAGTTTTTTATCCAGCAAAGCATGTGCACAGCCAAGCCACATGCAGCCAGCTTCTCTAGGAGTATGCTGTGGGAAAACTTATCAGAAGTCAGTATTTTTGTTTTAGATTTTATAGAGGTTTTTTAATGCTTATTTAGAACAAGTTAATAGAAGTTTTCCAGTAAAGCCTGTTGCAAAATATTTTTAATTGTTGTGCCATTTACCAGACTTCTAATTCTTCTATAGAAATGGTCACGGTACTCCTCAACTCCTTTTTGCTCAGTTCTGAGGTTTAGCTCACTAATGTCTTAGAGATAAAACAATCAAAACTGTAAAATTAGCTTTTGTTAAACAACTCCAATGGGAATAAACTCTCTTCATGGTAAAATTATATTGAAGCACTGCATTCTTATTTAATTTGAACAATGTGAACAAAATTGAGAAATGTACCTTTTAATCCACAAAATGTAATACTGTTTAAAGACTAAATTTCAGAAGTAGGTTTCTTAGTAATAAGTATAATGCAATGTTTTGCTAGAACTTGTTTTCAGAAGATTTTAATTTGAAAAAGTCAGCGTTTCTTAAACTTGGATGCACAAAACTAGGTTGTCAAATCTATGGTAGATACATACAGGTTGATTGCAAAAAATACAGCTTAATGCTTAGGATTTTGCATCAATTATTTTTCAAGATAAATTACCCTTTTGAAGCTAGTAGCTAAGTAGTGTTTAGATACTATGCTAGATCACTCAGGATGTCAGCATCTTCCCATGACAGACTCCTGTGACAAATATAATAGCAGCTCTCACAAGTCTGCAGTGCATGTTCTGCCCCAGATAATGTCTTAGAGCTTCTACAGACTATTCATTCTCTGAAAGTGAGAACTAAATTAATAGTCCAAATAGCTAACATAAATTATTGCAAAAAGAATTAATGAATTGTTTTATTGCATTAATACCAAATCAAGGAATATTTACTGGAGTTCATAGAAGATCATAATAGAGACTTGTTTATTCAGGCTGATGGCAAAGACAAACTTTAAAGTATCTTGTTGATTTTTATTTTTTTTTTTTCATTTAGTGAATTTAGTAATGTTATCTGAATATATTTATATACAGCGTGCATGAACTGGGTGGAATGATGGTCTCTGATATTGTATTTTACAACCAGAGTGCACTTCTTTTTGCTCTTAGAATTGTCATTTTTAATATCTTTGGTGATTCTTGAAATATTTGGTGCTGGAAAATATGACCTGTAATTTCAACAAATGGACTGAATGAACCTGTCAAACTGGTGGAATTCACAGTAAATTCACTGCAGCACAAGTGAAACAATGAGAAAGTTTATTTTCTTAAACAGCTGAATGTAAGAGTCAACCCTTTTTATCCGAATACTATTTTGCAGTTAGGTACAAAAGATGAAAGTTCTTTCACTGTGCATATTAGGTTCAGTTGAAATACTTACAGTAATATAAATTAATTTTCAAGTATCCAGTGAGAACAGAAATAAAAATTGAAGCAGCTGAGTTTTTTAAAATATTTGGCAGTAAACCCTTTCTTAAGCAGTGTATTTTGAATACTGTACTGATCTACAGAAGAATAAAGATTTTGTTCTAGAAAGTCTAAAATTACTTTCTTTTCTTGATTCCATTTGTTTTGAAAATAGAACGTTGACTTAAATCAGAGACCCTTACAACAGAATCTGTAAACAAAAATGAAACACACTTGTGTATTCAGCAAAGATTTAGTAATTTGTCAAACATAACATTTAAGGTATATCATTGTCCTTTTTTGGTCACTGTCATTTAAAACATGCTGCACATATTTTTTTACAATAACATAGAAAAAAAGATGACTTTTTTTCTGAGCTGTATTACAGTCTGTTTTATATAGGTAGACATTTATTTCTTTTTTGTAATGAATTATTTTTTTTTTACTACATAGCTTGCTGGTGTCCTTATGAGGGCAAACATTTCAGTGCCTATTTTGCTATGTTCAACCTAATAGTTAACTTTGTTATTATGCCTATATGAATACTAACACTGTAGTAAAAATCATTTAATAGTCCTGTGAAGCAGACCACATAAGCCAAGAACATTTATTTTCATTGAGGGCTTGTGCTAATTTTTTATTAAGAGATACTATAAACATTGATACATCCAACCTCTGATTGAACCTTCAGAGTTGTCACATATAGGGGTAGCTGAAGATTTATTTTGCAATATAAAATTATGCATATACAGTAAGCTTCATAATAAATGACCTCTGCAGACTGGAGATTGCTGCATAGAATAGTTTCTGTTGTTGCACAGGAGAAAGGGATTGAAAAAAACAAATATGAAGACATAGAAATTGGCAATCCTAAAATGAAAAATATTCTTAAAGAAAATCCAAAATTGTTTCCTGATGAAAGAACATGTGATAGAAAGTCTAGCAGTGCTGGAAAATCAAAATGTGGTAGATAATAGAAATACATATTTTGGCAACACTTTAGATGTACTATAGATAGGAATACTGTGAAATTATATGCCTCACAAACTTTGACTTTTGTAATATATCAAGAAATGCTTGTTACAGATTCATTTAAAACCCATTAGAAAAAGATTTCTATGGCACATATAATGTATAAGTTAGTGGAACAATAAGATATCTTGGTAGAAGTAACTATGTACTAAGTAGTAAGGAGCCATATAGAATGACAGAAAGTTTAACTTCTTTGTAGAGTTTTAGATAAGTACTTATTCTTTTTATGCTTTTGCCAGTCTTCGATCTGATTTCACAGAACTTAAAAGAGAAGGTACGTCAGGGCTTTAATACAGCTCAGCCACAAAATAGGAGTGACAAAATATCTCACAATAAAACTAGCAAAAGCAGCAGGCAAAGTATTTTGAAAATGATACTGTGTATGAAACCTAAATTAATTTTGATTTTATTTATTTTTTACTGTGGAAATATCATTAATTATGCTAAAGTGTATTTATATGGGGGGGGACGACCCAAGAAACTCCCTAGTAAAAGCACCACTTTTTTCCTGATTAGTTCTCTGTAAAAACGTCATGTGACTTTTATGACCTAATACCTAGAATTCTTATGAAGGAAGATACGCCATTGTGTAGCTTGTGTTTATACTGAGTAAAATTAATCAATCTGAGCATAGACTTTGTTTACATTTGAAGCATAGAAAATGTGGCAGTATATGAGAATAACGTTTCTCTCTATTTAAACCCAAACATTAAAAAAAGAAAAACCACAACAAAACATCCACAATTTACCAGTGTGAGAAACAGACTTTTATTACCAAATATGTAGATCCATTTATTTAGACCAGAATAAAGAAAATTAAAAATAAAAATACAATTGCCAAGATGGGACTATTTTACAGAAGAGACTTGGTATAGATTCCTTTCCCTCTGTGAAATTGATTGATAATGCCTTTGCTGTAAGTAATGGACTAGTGATGTGTCACTGGAATTGTGTACCATGCTGTTTACAATCTTTGACAATTTCACTCCCCAAGACCTCCACCATTTAATGATAAGCTAGTGGCAGATTATTTAAATAATGAGTAGTAGTATGCACTACTGCTACCCACAATGCATTTGATTAAGGCATACAAGCTTCACTGAATGGTAGTAATTTTGTTTCGTTTTATAAAAACAAAGTTATCTACTTGTTGTGCTTTGGCAACTGGTTAGATGGAATAAATATTCTAAACATTACTGAAACTAACAAAAGCTAGAACATTAGGAAAAGTGTAATTTCAATAAATAAAATCTGCAGAGCCTAGAATTATTAAATTGATGGACACTTGTCTCCAGTACACATAGTATACATAGATTGCAGCAGCCAAGTTTATCATCTTCTGTGTGACTGCTTCACTGAGGAACACAATTTTACCTGATGGTGCACACATCTTCAGGGAAATTTCTCAGCCTTAGTTGGTTTATCTGCATATGTTTTGTGTGACTGAGATCATAATGTCTCTGAATTTTCACTTGCTTTAAACAATGACATTTGTGAAAAGTGTAAATTAATTAACTTTCAGCTGGTATAAATGTCACTTCAAAACTTACACTTTTCTATAGCTGGTGAAAAATTTCAGTTTTAGTTTGGCTTGGGTTTTTAAACATATTTGGAACAGTTGTACACTATTGCAATATGAGATCCACAGCAACTCACAAAAAATATCTGCAGCAACCACTTGTCTTCAGGATGGGCTCTCTATACACGTTTACAGAAATTAAATGTCTTGACTGAAGCATGGTACAAATTACTACTGTGAATGGCAGCACTTTCAACAGTATGCCCTTATGTTTTCATTTGGAACTGATAGCAGTCATTTATTTTAAGTTCTTCCTATGTGCTGCTCTGTTAACAAGAAGTGATAAAACCTCTTGGGTATGTGAGGAGTACCCCCTGTTCTGCTTTTGTCAGACAAGTCTGCTTTATATTATGGCCACCCAAAATATTCAAGTGCCACCAAAACCTTTGTTTTCCATTGCTAGACACAGGATAGATCAAGCTAAAAGAAAAAAATACTACATTTGAAATGTCAGATGAGTCAACTGTCTCTCTTATAAGGGAGAGTTCAGTGTCATAGATTGTTCTTCCTTCCCATACCCTGCTGCTTTCTAAGTGCTGTTCTTTCCCACAGTCTTTTTTCTTAATTTATTTTTTATTTTTTTATAGTCTGAGTAGTGGCAGCTGAGGAGAGTGCTAGAAAAGAATCTTTTCAAAATGTGGTGCAAGAAGTCTAAAATATTTTGTACATTTTATTGCTCTATTAAATGTAAATGTAATATCCTATATGTATCATAATATAAGATACATTAGGAATTGTAAGAGTACAGGAATCTGGTGCATAACTTCTGAACTATTATTTTATCTGTCTTAAAGACTGATTAATGATTTTCCTCTAGAATTTCAAAACTTCATCATTTGGCTATGAAATATGGACTTGCTGGTAGAGGAATTAATATATTTTGAAATAGTCAGTCAAATGAGACCTCTATTTCTGCCTTAAACCAGGAAATTTTTATTATGTCCTTTTTTAAAAAAAAAAATTATTCCTTTTACATACCCTTGCTATAAGCAGGGAAGAAAATATAAAGTGGTTGTAGGGATCTATATGCAGAAAAAATGTTCCCTACACATTTCCGGAGAGAAAATGGCCACATCTCTACAGTGGAGCTGAGAGGTTATTGCCAAGCTCCAGGTAACAGTGTTAACATGAGTGTAGACACGTCTATGTCCATATGCATTTCTCGACAGTGTTCCAACTCCAAGCCTGGACGAAATTGCATAACCTTGCCCTTCTATGAGAGGAAAACATAGGAAATAAGTTTGATTGTTGAGGGAATTAGGACTGCAAAGCATGTTAACATCTGCATTTCTTTCACAGAACGGACCTGACAGATTATCAGTCACGTATGAATATAAATATTTTTGCTTTTCCGTCTCCTCATCAAGGAGGAGACTGCAGCTATAATTCCTAGCTTTTATATAGTTTTCTCCTCCCTTTTTTATCCTTGCTCCTATACTCATTTAAAACCTTTCATCATAAATGTCATGGCTATTATGTATTGCAGACAAAATGGATGAATGTGAAGAATGATATCAGAAATGCCCATGACTCCCTAATACTATGCCTGCTGCTGGACTTTTCAATTTACTCTTTTTGGGCAGTTTGCTTTAGAAAGAAGAACAGAATGATGGAGATCTGTGTTTCAGCTAGCTAGTTCAGTAAGTAGGGTGAACAAGGAGCCTGCATTTCTAAGGTTTTCCTTTTTCTTTCACATTTTTTCTTTAACTGTTCTTTTACATAGAGACAGAACAGCAACAAAATTGCCTCAATGGCCAATGTAATTCCTTGATACTAACATTCTGGAAACACTCCTCATGGATTTGGGGTACCAGAATGTTACATTTATTTCCTGTCTTGTGTAACTAATTGCAGAGTCTTGAAAAAAGAAAACTGAACAGAATGGAAAATGCCTGATTGTGGCATCCCACAGTCTTTTTTTTTTCTTTGAGTCATACAGCATATCACAGTTGATTTTTCTCGGTTGTATGTTGGTTTGGACTGTTGTTATATTTAGAAAAGTGATAATTTTCATTTATAGAAATTTTAATTAGTACTCCACAGATGTACTTCAACACTTAATAATCCCTTGAAGAAGTTTTTTCTGGTTCATCAGTTTATGTGTTTGTAAACCTCTTGGGTTTTAGGGGTTATTTGTAGGCAAATAAACTTTTGGATACACTGATTCACTCAGTGGAGGTTTATCTGCTGTAGTAGGTGTCCCCAGGCCCAGCCAGCAGACATACTGAGCATGTATTTGCAATAGGCACACGAGCACACATGCATATAGGTAAGTAGCCAGCCACAAAGATCAATACAGACAAAAAACCATAGCACTCATATGAACACAAATAACGCTACATGCCTTATCCTGTTTCCCTTGCTGGCTGATCAGAATGAAAGCCAATTGGTAGAACATGTGTATATATATGTATGTATATATAGGGGAAATCCCTCCAGTAGCTGGTACTAGATGCTGCCTGTGCAATCAGAGAATAAGCGGAACTGTGCCCTATCACTGCTAGCTTGTAGAACATTTGCCTTTCAAGAGGATATATAAAGGATGTGTTAATTCCTTGCTTTTGCTCAATGGAAGGATATATAAAGTAGAATGCAGGTTTCTAGAAAATACACCACTTCCTTCAATGCTCGGTTTGTTGTGGTTTTTTTAGTTTTGTTTTTTTTGTTGTTGGTTGGTTGGTTTTTGTTTTTTTTTGTTTGGTTTTGTATTGTTTGGTTTTGTTTGGTTTGGCTTTTTAATTATTTCAGAAAAAGGAGCTGACTGGTTGTTCTGGACTTCAAAATGAGCTTTTATATTTGATAGTCAAGTTAAGGATGGCAGCTTTCTAGTGTTCTTCAGGAAAAGATTCAAGATTTCCAGAGGGCATATGCTTTACACAGAGAGAAGGTTACCTCAGTGGTGTTATTTCTGTTTTGATTCCTGATGTGATCATTAACAGTTCAAACTTCTACATGGTCTTTATATGATTTTTATTTTTTTTTCCGGTAATTTCTTTCTTCTCAGAAACAATTATCAGTCTCTGAGAGAAACACAGATTCTGTTTATCCATTTCTGCCTCTGTGAAAATTCAGAAATTGAAGCTGTATTGTCATAGACTATGGAGGTTTGTAGAGTGATTCTTAGTGATATGATCTTTTCTAGTTCAGGGCATAGTCATATTTATTCGTTGTCTAACCACCCCAGTAAAATAGCATCTGGACCTCTTAGGACCAATAGTTTATATATACAAAATGTTCCATGCTCATCTTTGCTTTGGTTGTCTCCAAGTATGATTACACTCAGTGTACTTTTTCACCAAGTAGCAGGTCACTGTTTTTCCCACTCTTGGATTTCTCAGCTGTGGTGATGAAATTAGCTCAACGTGCACAAGAAATGCCCTTGCACTAACAGTGGCTTCAGAGAGCAATGATGTCAAGCCTCTCTGTAGTGGAATGGCAAGGTTGTTTGGGCATCCTTGTTGTATGTGGGCCTTGGATTCAGGAGGAACAGAAACTGCATTTCAGTATTCTAAAGCCCCATCTTTGCAGTTCAGGCAAAGCATTCCTATTTCATATCCAAAATTGCCACATACAGTCAAAGATAGCTAACTCAGCAAGCCTTTACAAGATCACGACTGGTGTAGAGTTCTTTAGCAAACTGGCAGAGATCTGCTCCATAGTGCTCTTGGTGATACTGATGTGGATGACCAACCTCCTTCAGTCCTCCTTGCTTCCCACCATGAAGTGAAGCATCAAGTCTTGTGCTCTCATTTGCATGAGCAAAATGGGAGGACACTCCTTTTGCCATCATCATATTGGTGTATATTTTTCTTATTCCCACTGCAATCAGATGTTCTGGTTCAGATGGAAGAGGAATCTGACTGCTTTGCTGTGACAGACATTGTATAAAAATCTTTAATTGCAGCTGTGGTCCAATTTCGGTTCTCCTTCAAAGTCTTTCAGTGTTTCTGGAATTCTGTTTACTGGTGGAAATAAAAATGAAATAATGCTAAATGCATTCCATTCTGTTTCTTCATACTAAACAAGAGTGTGCAGCTTTGAGTGCTGGATTCTGCCAGCACTACAATGGAAAAAACTAGTTCTAGTGATAGAGCATATTTATGAATATTTTTATCTCTTTCACCTGATGAGTTGCAACTACTTTTAAGTAATCTCTTTGTTGTTGTTTATGAGGATTAGTTTGTTGTAACTTGTGCGGTTATTCAATTTTGATAAATTGATTCTAATATTCTGTTTTTCCTGTTTGAAGTTGGTATTTATATACTCAAATATCTAAAAGAAACTAATATTAAATTTAGATTACTCTTTGGCCATTGTCACTCCATAATAATAGCAAGATGTATGTGTCATTGATATAAAGTCTCATCTGAAATAATCTCTTCTGGACCGAGGTTCAACTGTTAAGCTTTTGGAGTGTGAAGACTTAAAATCTTCATTATTATTATTAAATGCATATTGAGTTCTGTGATTTAGTCCTGTGAAGAATGAAGTTTTTTCTAAAAATTGCCCTGTATAGTGCAAAATGACCACCACATTTCCCACATTTTTATGGTTTAGTTTATATTTCTAAAGTGATGACAGCATATGTGTCAAATATTTCCTAGGGTGGTATAAGCCACTTTTACTTTACCCAAGGCATTCAAAGAGGACATACATGCAAAGAGAGTGAGTTAATTTCATAAGTCATTGATGACAGTGTAACCACTGAGTACGATAACAAAACAGAGCAACAAGTCAATTATATGTTGTCATCACTAATGTGCAAAAATACCTTCTTAATTCTCCCTCCTCCAGATAGGCCTATGTTCTTTTTTACAGCACTGAAGATTTACTCTATAATTCAGTGTGTCAGTTCAGGGAATTTGTTGGAAGAAAGTAAACAGAGAGACATTTGACATTGTCCAGAACGTGAAATAGACCTTGTTCAATTTTTCAGAAGCAAGTCTTTTGTATATGCATTTTTAAACTAGAGTGAAATACAATTTTAATTAAAGACAAGGAAAGCAAGATTTTAGATTCAGTTGAATTTCAGTTTCTGTCATCAAGATTTTGGAATCTAGTGGCATCCACAAGTGAATGAAGTTTATGAAGAGCAAACTGTAATTATATTAAATATTTATAGTGTGGTGACTGGATGGCTACCACTGGTAATATGATACAGAACCTTTAACCTCTGAGTGACCAGTCTGACCTCATTCATTTGGGACTGCAGGTTGCTGCCATGTGACAGTTATTGGTGGCCTATGTGAAATGTTTTGCTAGCCTTAGCCTAACTCCAGGTGAATGGGTGGTGATCCCTGTGGGCTAGAATTGAATCACTTCAGCGGGAGAGTAACGGGAATATTCTCTGAAGCAGCCATGCTTTTACTCCCATGAGTCAGATAATTGAACAAACAAACAACACTTTCCCTTTCTTTACATTAATTTGATACAGTGAAACTACATCTGGATGTTACTGCTCTGAAATTTATTCTCAGCACATGCACAGTTGCTTATTTTCTCTTCACCAATGTGAATTTATGTGGTTTAAAATTCCTTATATTGATATGCTAGATGTATTATTTACTGTAATGTGTATATGTATATGTATAATTATATGAATGTTGGTGGCTGGATAAAGCTTAAACAATGGTATGAATATATTTAAATGTTTGGATAAGCATGGCATAGGAAAATTTCACACTAACTAGTTGTTCAACTTTTAATCTCCTTTTAATACTAAACTGTTTTTTCATTTTGGAAAAGCATTACTTTTCTTAAATGAACATGCAAAGAGAACATTTTGCATACAATATTTCTTTGCTAGTAAAGCCATAGTACAATAACCTTAGATTTTTTCAGGTTTAACTAATGTAGGAAGTACTGAAGTACTTTGTGAGTTTTAGCCATTTTATGTAAACCATTCCTTATCATCAAAGGGTTATCTTCTGACATTGCACAGGGATAGAACTATACAGTAAATAATGAATTGTGGGATGCAGCCATGCTTGCAGAAAATAACTATTTGAGGGATGGTGCATGAACAGAAAGCTGTAATTTTGACAGGTGGCAAGGT